>NC_071119.1:15837777-16141666 GCF_024256425.1 Clarias gariepinus
AAAAATTTTTTTTTCATTCAAGATGCTTGAAGAACTATTCCTCAAAAGTACATTAAAAATACATGAACACATGGCCCTTTACAAGCAAAATATAAAGAAATGAGGCATGGCTCAAGAATTTTGCATAGTACTGTATATATTTTATTTTTATTAATTTATTTATTTATTTAAGTCACGGGCGGTCGTGTAAGCATTTCACTCACATATCGTACTGTGTATGACTGTGTATGTGACAAATAAAATTAGAATTAGAATTAGAAATTTGTATATATATATATACAGTACCAGTCAAAAGTTTGACATGCGTTCTAAGTCAATGTTTTTTGTTTTGTGATGTATTTTCTAGATTGTAGAACAAAACTATGAAATAACACCTATGGCAATAGGTATTTAAGTAACAACAACAAACAACAACAATCAAACACCATGATGAAACTGGCTCTCATGAAGACCTTCCCATGAAGGCAAGACCAAAATGTACCTCTGTTGCAGAGGAGAAGTTTATTTAGAGTTACTAGCCTCAGAAATCACCGATTAACAATTAAACTCAGATTCGAGCCATAAAGGCTTTACAGAGCAATATAATCTCAATATCAATTTTTCAAAGTAAATAATTGCACATTTTGGATGCCTTTAGCATTGTTTTACAATGTAGAAAGAAATTCAAATCAGGAAAGTCCAAACTTTCATTGGTAGTGTACTGCATATCTGCATATTTGTAAACAGTACTGAGCAAAAGTCTTTTTTAAATAAAACAAATTTTATTATTATTATGTACAAAACCATTCACTATTTCAAAACATAAAAAAAATTGCATAAGAATATTAAGTGCCTCTAAAAAAAAGCAACATATAACTATACAGGACAGACCATGGAACATATTCAGATGGAAACAAAAAATCTACTGACTCCTGAGTTTTGCATGAAAATAGAAAAAAAAAAATAATAATTTAATGAAGTTACCAGAAGAACTCATATTCTCCAGCACACTCAGTAAAACCTATCAGCTGTTGCACCCATCACTATGAAATATGGTCAGTCTGGACTCATTAGTCTACATGACCCTTTCCCACTGCTCCGATGCCCAATCTTTAGCCTTTTTTTCTGAACTTTCTAATGGACACACAGCTGTTTGGTCCCAATCCCATGAGGTGAGTTCTTATCACAGTGGGTGTGTATGGAAATGCTTTTTCTTTCACTATTAAACATAATTATGGTCTTTACTGTTGATCTTGCAACTCCACCAAATGTTAAAGTGACCTCCATTCATATTTTTTTTTTTTCAGAATAAATTTCTTTTCCAAAGTTGATGGTTAAGCAATATTCCTTCAGGTTTTAATAATGTGTTAAATGGTTCTTGTAATTTCTAATCTCTCAAGTTGTTGTCTGCTTGATGCAGCTCAATAATCCGGATAATTTGACCCTTCTGAAGTGTAATGTACTGTATGTATGTACATTATGTTTAGACATTGATTACACATACACATGCTTCTAGCTACAGCTAGACACACTTGTTCCCGAACAAGCTTCACTTGGACATAAAACACACAAAAAACAAGCAGCCATAAAACACTCCCATAAATAAGGTGTTCCTATGTTGAAACCTGCTACTGTAGAAACAATAGATTAAGTGCATTAATATAAACATGAGTTGGCTTCCAGTCAAAATCCTGTTAATCTCTGATTAGAATAGAGAATTCCATAACTATTCGTGTCGGAATCCCAAAATGAACGTAACCTAATCACTTTAGCATTACAGTGAGCGACTGTAGTGGTCTACAAACATCTACGTCCAGTATTATTTAAGCATACGGCAATGATTTTTATTTATGTTACAAGTTGATTTCAGCACCATGGACAGACTTATGTAGTTTACTGTAAATGTGGTTTTTGCCATGAGTGGTTGTGTTTGCATGCCTCTAAAGTGTCTACAGTACATTTTATTTAAAATATAATAAACCTATTTTTTACACCTATTACATATACATATGTATACACCAAGTCTTGAGTTTATTAAACATACTGATCTATGAACATTGTCAACTGTATAGTTTTGTCTTTTTACCATATATTAAACAGATTAACATGGATATGGAGAATTTTTTAATCCATATTTTGGGGAGTAATTATTCTAAACTTGAAAATCTAGAAATAAACAAAAATTAGACACTGTCTGTGTTCCTCAAAAATAACCAAAGTATAAAATTCCAGACTATACCACATTCCAGCTCCAGATAAAATGTGCATTCCTCAAGCTTTTTCAGTCTAAAAAATGTGCTGTAAAGCAGCATACAATGCCTACAGTATAAACTAGATTTACATACTGTATGTGTAGCCAAACAACTAAAACGTTTTGCAAAGATTTTGGGGAAATTGTGGGAAAATGTATCTATAGTCAGCAAAATCCTAAATGGTCAATGCACAGCCTCTTGGTAGAAGAGAACTATTAAAGCTGAAAATTGTATGTGATTAAAGTCCCAACTAGTAATTACTGAAAAGGTGGCCCAGTTGCCCTGGGACAAAACTCTGATTCCTAACAGATAGTGTGTCATTTGTACACAATGTCCATACAGTACATATTGTGGTATCCCTTCTTTTTTGATACCAAACACTGGCTCAGTTGGGCGAAAAGTAACAAAAATACCTAAGAAAAAAAAATTATCATGACAGCTTGTTAGTAGTTATGAAAGGACCATGATAAAAGTATTTGATCTATGTTATTTTGTATCTGGACAACTGTTGTATATCTATGGGGT
This sequence comes from Clarias gariepinus, assembly GCF_024256425.1. Classification (NCBI taxonomy): domain Eukaryota; kingdom Metazoa; phylum Chordata; class Actinopteri; order Siluriformes; family Clariidae; genus Clarias; species Clarias gariepinus. The sequence continues at coordinate 15,840,534 of NC_071119.1, forward strand.
ACAATACAATAAGGTCTTGTGTGTATCTTAAGAGTTGGATAACCTGAATGTATGAGGGCACTCACAATGGAGTCACAGTGCACAAATCTCTTAATCCCAAATAACATTTCTAAAGCATGCCCTTGTGAAGTCCAGTCCAAAATCATGCATTTCCTGGCTCTATTTATAGACACCTGAACATGTACCCCTGTACATATGGACCCATACTCTCATTTACCATATTTCTTTGTTGTAAAAAGGCCATTTATTCACTTCTGGTTAGATGCTAACTGCATTTACTGGCTCTGTGCATATACTTTTTACAATGACAGTAAAGATGAATCTAATCTAATCTAATCTAATCTAATCAATTTAATCTAATCTAATCTAATCTAATCTAATCTAATCTAATCTAATCTAATCTAATCTAAAATCTTCACTTAGAGAACACCCCTCTGTCATTTGACATTCTAGCCAATTAAACATGGTTAAACAAAAAAGAAAGGAAAAAAATGGGAAAGAAAAGGACAAGTCTCTGCAAGGCCACTTTTTCCTCTACATGCTGTATAGTGAACTTTATATAACACAACACATTTTAGTTGACGGGCCATTGCAGAAGATATGCTAACCCTTGGCACTGACAGGCAATACAAGTCTCATCAGGTTCACCGGCAGACTGATGCTGATAGAGTCGGAGTGTATGAGGTTCTATCTATCTATCTATCTATCTATCTATCTATCTATCTATCTATCTATCTATCTATCTATCTATCTATCTATCTACGTATTAGTGCAAAAAAAAATCATTGTTGGGATCTAATCAAATCTAATATTTAAGAGCTTTTGATTGGATAATTGCCTAATATGTTTAACAACCAACAATACTTTTAATGTACTCTAACTGATGCAGTGAGAAGCTTCTCCTTATCTATGTTGTAAGATGAATCCCATTGTCATGGAAAAAATGTTATTGTGTTTTAAAGATTCAAATTACTGGTATGGATCAACAAATAAATTGCTAAATTTGGGTTAAGAAATGTGCAGCACATTATCAAAAGCTGGAAGGATAGTGGAGCTCCATCAACTTCTCAAAAGAAATGTATAAAAAAAAAAAGATCACTTTAATGCTCGGTGAAGCAGCATCATAAACAAATCTTTAACAGAAATCATGGTTATGTTTAATATTAAAAGAATTACCACAAACAAAATGTAATGAGAACGCTTGGGATTGGAACAAACAGCTGTGTAGCCATAAGACAACCACTTGTTAGTGAGACTAATCTAAGAAAAAAAAGGCTTCAACTTACTAGGAGCCATAAATATTGGTCTTTAAAGCAATAGAAAATGTGGTGAGATGAGTCCCTATTCCTGAATGATGGGCATCATGGCATAAGAAGGTAATGCACCCATCATGCACAGTGCTCACTGTACAATCGTCTGGAGGCAGTGTTATGATCTAAGGTTTGCAGTTGGTCAGGTCTAGGCTCAGGAATATGGTCTTAGAGCATGAGTAATCATTTTAAAAAATGAATTGGCCCCCTGACCGTAAATGTATTTGGGATGAGTTGGAGAAAGACTTTCTTCAATCAATCAATCAATCAATCAATCAATCAATCAATCAATCAATCAATCAATCAATCAATCAACGGAGCAATTTGGAAACACCAAATTAGCCCTGCTTTCTTTAAAATTTTAAGTTGCTAACTTCAGCCATTTTAAAGAGCTGATTTTATATGATTTTATATGTGCCTCAAAAATTATTATTGTTTGAAGCGAGACAGTATTACACTGAAAAATGGCCATTTAATGTCTCACTTCAAACAATAATAATTAAAAATGCAATTTATTCATATTTCTTCATGGGTATTAATCCTTAAGTTTAAGCATTCTGTGAAAATTAAGCATTCTGTGAAAAGTTACGGACACTACATGATTTAGCAAATGTCATCTCCTATTTTCTTTCTACTGCCATCTCGGGGAGTTTTTCCTTGCCACTGTGGCCTTCACTCTTGTCTTGCTCATCAGGGCAATCTCATTATTATCTAGACACATTTTTCTCACACATACACGCTTCCATAAATTTTATTTTCAAACTTTCTTTTTATTTTTGTGAAGCTGCTTTGAGACAATGACCATTGTTAAAAGCGCTATATAAATCAAATGGAATTGAATAAATTTGAAAATGTGTTTCCTTTTATCTGATAAAAAATAAACGTGTATGCATATTTACAAGATAAGAAGCATTAAGTTTTGTGGAAAAGAAAGTAATTCTATTCGGGAAAAAAAATCATGGTGAGACACTTTTTAGCTTTTTTAGTTTTGATTATATATATAAAAAACACACTGGTGTTATTTTTACACTAGGCTTTTTGAGCCACTTGAAAAGGCAGGGGAAAGTTTTCAGCAGAACAGCTTGAGGCGAGTGGGTCAAGTCCATACTAGCACATCATAATTCTCCAACACAACTTTATGACTCTCTGAAGTCCGCAAGGTCTCAGCAGGCATTTTTATTTATTTACATTTACATTATACCGGCATGTATGCAATCAAACCTGCAGTGTTTAACAAGAGGTCATGGTTCCTAAATGTCCTGTATATAAGCACAAATCATTTACAATAAGATAGAGATCTAAGAGATAGAGAGGCTGGCTTAAGTATTATTAAAGGATTATTTAAGGTGTATCCAAAATCACAATAAAGAAGAGACTATAAAGATAAGGGGAATATAATGTGATAAGAGCTTACCCTTGCACGCAGTGATAATCCTGTATTGTACAAAGAGAATGATGACAAGTAACTCAGAGAGAAACCACACGCAGACGCATGACTGCAGACCTGTGTGTATCCTGCTCTCCTGCTCCTGTTCAGCGTCCCCAGCGCGCGTCTGTGTGTGTGTGTGTGTGTGTGTGTGCAGGAAGTGGAGGACAACTCATTAAAGGGAGAGAGAGAGAGAGAGTTCTGAGAGTTCATTCCCTCCTTGTCCACATGCACACACTCACACGCACACGTTTGTCTCACTATGCTTGTATGACTCTTACAGTATTAATAGTGCAGCTGATCATTGACATGCCTTCACCTAACTCTAACCTCATAAACCAGAAGAAATCCTTTCAGCTCTTTTAGTTTTTATCTATGTACCTGTCACACCAATGTAAAACTTATTACATAGGCGCTTTAGAGTGTGCTTTAAAGCATTTTACAGTATATGACCCATATCAAACCTGAATCATTAGAACCATGATCCTTCAAAAACATGTAGGTGTTTGGCTCATTTTATAGAAAATTGTATAGAATTCCGTTTACTTATTGTTACTTATTGGTGTTCATATATATATATATATATATATATATATATATATATATATATATATATATATATATATATACCTACTGTATGATGGTAACACCAATGACAGCAACACCAATGATGGTAACACCTATGACAGTAACACCTACAGTATGTCGGCAACACCTATGACAGCAAGACCAATGAGTGATGACATTACCACCAGTGACATTTACACTAATGACATTAACACCTATAATGGAAATACCAATAGTAGCAACACCTATGAAAGCAACACCAGTGACATTAACACCAATGATGGCAACACCAATGACAATTTAGAGAAACATCATGAATATTTATGCTTCCATGTGTAAGACCTCATGGTTTTCAATTTTGCAGATGTAATCTGTTTTTGTAACTGTACTTTTCACTATTTTTGGGAGAAATGTAGTTTATGCAAATGACAAAAAGCAGCTTTGGTCCTCTCAACTCCTCTAAGAGCACCATGAGGAAACACGAATCATTAGTAAATAAACCCAAGGGCCATCCTGCACTTAAATCACATCCTCAGGTGACTATTCACGTCTTGATCTTGTCAATACTTTGTTCTTCACACCACATTTCCAGGACAAACACAGATTGTTATAGGAGTGCTGAGGGCGTGGGGGACTGCATACCAGTTTGATTTAATGGTCTTAAGGCCATTAAATGGGCTCATTGTGTAAGTGATTATGAAAATAGCAGAGGGCAGGAAACTCTCCCAAAAACTGAGGTGGGTTAATATTTTATAATAAAGGTAATTTTGCACAGTTCACTGGTTAAGATAGAGGGCATGTGTGATTTTGAGTTGATATAAAATGCCTCTGGGTTACAGTAATTACTTTCTTATGCCGCATGTACTGGAGTTAGTGGGACAAATGTGTTTCTCCTTTCTGGCTATAACTATTTCCTGGGCAAACAGCAGCAGCACAGATGCCATGTGTGATATTTTGGGAGAATTCTGTGTAAAACACTGTAGCGAATGTTGGGCATTTATAGGATGAAAAAGATATACATATTAGGAGAAACTTTTAAATACAATCGTATATACTTTCAATTATTCTACTTTCATTATTCCTTTGATTTTTTTTTAATCTTGAAAAAAAAAATACAAAAGACAAAGACCTTGAATAAACATCAGCAAACATAATGCTGTGGTAACCGCATGTATCAGTAAAATTGGCAAAACCCTAAAATTTGGCAAAACTGATGTTACATTAGTACAGGGTGTGTGAACTAAGCATTAAAAATTGGTAATAAAGTCCATATTTCTTGTAAAAATTTATAAAAAATAAAATGTGCATGCACTTTATTATATAGGAAAATGAAAGCATATCTTAAAATTTTAATGAGGCATCGGTGGCGTCAACCAGTTTCCTCAAACGACTGGTGATGGAACGCACAGTCTTCTGAAGAAAGTCCTTTTGGATATTGTTGAGAACCTCCTGAATCCGTGCATCCAACTCCTCCAGTGTGTGAGGCTTTGTCGTGTACACCTCCTCCTTCGCGTAGCCCCACAGGAAAACAAACCACATGGAGTGAGATCTGGACTCCCTGAAGGCCATTCTTGAAGTCTGCGTTGTCCTGGAAAATGCTGGTCTTGGTAATGGAGTGTTTTCATGACCTCCTTGCAGGCTTTACATCGCACAAATTTCTATATGGAACAAATAAAGTCTGCTTCTTCACAGTATTATTACTACAGTTTCAACCAATAGCTCTTGCTTTGGCGTTTTGCTTTGCAGCTGTAAGGTCATAAGGGGTTGTTTGCACTGCCTCCCATGAGCATCAGAGCAATCCCGAACAAAGCTCCTGATGTTTTCGCCACATGACGTCTGAGCTGCAGTTTCCCAAACAATCTTAAACTCTGGGCTGTGTGGCCTGGAAAAAAAGATTCTTTTGTTTTACAGCATCTCCTTCTCCTTTGTATGCTTTGATGCAAGGGCTTGTGATTAGTCTTCGGTTGGTGAGCACTTGTATTTTGTGAACTGTATTTAAGATACCATGGTTTGAAATTGAGACTTGTGAATGACCAACTTGCAACTCGGCTCCAGGAAATGATAGCCCTGACTTGTAGTCCCACCCAGCTTTGTTGAAGGGATTTGATCACTCACGAATGAAGCCATGCTGTAATAAATGGCTGTAACTCTATAGCAGGCAAACTTTATAGGGGAAAATGGTTTCATAGCTCTGTTTAACTGAGTAATAATTGTCTTCAAATCCCTCCATGTATTGCCTTTCGTACCTGTTCGTACATGTCCACAACAAAACCAGAAAATATTCAATTCCCACAAACAGACAATCTATATGAGTGGATGGTGCTCTGTGTGAGGTAGCTGGGTGACAGTTTAAAATACAAAAAGGCAATTTAAAACTTAAGGAGTTACATTCCACCTGAAATACAAGATGCATTTTGAAATACAGGGTATTAAGGGAAATAAATAAAAAAAACTACATTAAACAATACCTGAATTAAAATACTCTACATGAACATATAAACTGATTGTGATTCCCATGTGAAATTTTACACACTTTTATTCCCACTGTTTTCCCGCCCCCTAACCAAAATTCCACTTTTAATTTCACATAAAGTGAAAGCGCTTTTATGATAATTCATTTATTTTCAAATATAGGTCATGTGATTCCATGCAACATCTAATTTTCTCATATGATTCATAAATTTAAAGTAATCCCACAAGTTATTTAAGAGAATTTACTTGTGCAAAACACATGCCCAGAGGGCATGAGGAGCAAAGCATCAAGGGGTCAAAGCTGCTCTGGTGGCACAAGGGGAAACCAAAACCTAGATGATTTCTATATTAATGTTGTCAACTTGCATCTCCAGGGTCTGGGTTCGATTCTTACCTCGGGGTCTGTTTACATGGAGTTTGCATGTTCTCCCTGTTCTTGGAGGGTTTCCTCTGGGTACTCTGGTTTCCTATCACAGTCCAAGACATGCAGATTAGGCTAATTAGTGTTTCCAAATTTTCGTAGTGTGTGAATATTGACCGGAGTTCCTACCACTGTTGTAAAAATGGGAATGAATACATTGGTCACCATTGGACTCCATGGTTCCCTAGTTGGACAACAGAGGTTCCTAGATGGATGTAAGGAATGCCGTTGGTAATGTATGGATGGCTGATTGTATAATTACTTGTGAAAAACTTGACATTTCATTTGTTATTTCAGCCTGATCAGTACAAAGACAATGTATATGTGAAGAGGTGGGAGACAATAAAGCATTAAAACATTATGAACTACCCCACTTCACTTCTAGTTCTCTGGTAAGTCTAGTTCGAATTTTCAAGTATACTGTTTACTTTACAATATGAACTGTATGGACTCGTATAACTGCACCAGCATAGAGTTACTTACATAGTGACTTTAAAAGTTAACATATGTTTGCTCTGCAAGAATTAAGTCAAGAAGTCAGGTCGTGACTGACATTATAAACCTTGTCCTCTTAATTAAATTGAAAATGTAAAAAAAAAAAAAAAAACCTGTGGGTTGAGTCACCAAAGCCATCATATGTCAAAGCACAGTGGGGTACACAGAGGAAAGTTAAAGTTAGTTATGAATGCTCTTTTCTTTGCCTGTGCAAAATGTTGGCAATGAAAAGAAGGACTGTTGACACAGCACACATTGCTCCAAGGAGAGGGGGGAAATCCACTGGTGTTATTTGCTCTTGGTGCAGGGATTAATCAGTCCCTTATTTCCTATAGTTCTCTACTGTACTGTATATTGAGAAATAGCTAATGTTTGAACCAAGCAAAACTTGGCACCTTACTTCGTAACCTTGTGTTATAAACTAATAATGTTCAGGAATTGTTTATGGAGATGAGACTATAAGCAAAAGTAATATGCACACAAGGATAAAAAAATGTAATAAAGGGGACAGCAGCACTGAAGACAAACAACACAGTGGAACCATCAAGGGTGACAAATCGGATTTTTTAAAAGAGGATTCGAGACATGATGGTGCAAATGCATCACTTTTTCACATTTTTTCTTGGAGTAAGCCATGCGGTGTCACACTTTTGTTTCTGTTTCTTTTGCACACTCTGTCCATACATTTAAAACTATTGTATTAATTAAGCCATTGTTAAGTGATGCCTATAGCCACACCCACCTTGAGAAATAAAGCGTTAGATCACTGGTATACTAATTATTCTCATTTATGAGAAAAGCATCAGGGTCTGGACCACAAACCACCATTAAGTGATCCCTGGTTTAGAGGAACAGGTACTTTACCAACCAATGTGAAATTTGATACATACTGTATGTCCATTAATAAAAAAAAGTTATGTCCACTTTTGTGTTACTTCTGCCACAGATTTTTTAAACTTTTTTGGCAGGTGACAACTGAGTGCAATATGGTCATGCATTACTGCTATACTGTACGGCATATGATCACATATAAATATTCCAACCTGACCCCTGAAATATTTGGGTGGGTGGGGGTGGGGGGGGCTCTTGTACTGTACATGTATGGGACAGGTCTTGTACTGTATTTCCACATGTACTGGTTCGGCTCACATCTTTGTTACGTCCCAAACCCAATTTGGACATTGCTTTTTGCTGTGACATAATGAAAATTCATGCTGCGTGATTTTTTTTTCATGTGTGTGTCTCAGTGAGGTTATTTGTTTCAGTTTTAGCTGCATTAAGGCAAAGCTTTACATGAAAGGCATGAAAGCTTTACACTTTAGCACTTAAGACAACATCGTCTAATCCCACTCTTATGACTCTTCTCTTATAGTTGGCTGAATATTTCATTGTAGTTAGACCTGGCTTTGTTTAGTTTATTTTTAGCATTTCCAAGGAAATATTAATATTATAATTATCCTCCGTCAGTTTACACAGGATCTTACTTCGTCAACTTTCGATCATAGACTTACGGATACAGAAGGAAAACAAGTCGCTCGAGTTCTATTGATAACTGATAATACGATGCAAAGGAGTATTTTAATTACACATGGTGAATGGAGCCTGTTGAAGAATTCTGACTATAAATAACCCTCTTGCATCTATGAAAACACATGAATAAATTTCTGTCCTGTCTTGCTGGAGCACATGGAGGTACAGGTGGAATTTGGAATTTGTCTGTCCCCCACTTGTAGCTGCACATGTCCCGTCATGCTGATGCAGTAATCTGTTAATGCTTCTCACATGCCTGAGTTGTTAGCTCTCTACTTTTTTTTTCTCCTTCATGTATTTACTCACTTTATGCCTCATCATTTACTCTCACCTATCCAATCTCTATCCCAAGTGTCACTTCATCTCAACACTTCTATTCTATCCAAGTGGGGTGTTTTACTTCTACAAAGAGAAAAAAGAGTTTCAGTTTCTGACCCCCACAATTCCACAGCCACCTTAAGCCCAGAAAGAGCTTCAATGACTTCAGTGTCATCAGGCATGTCAGACAAAGATATGTTCTCTTGTGAACCTGATATAGCCTTAAGAAACTCTGCAAGGTTTCATAACTTTTCAACATCTGAAGAGCCGAGGTGTTATTTTCTTCCCCGAGTGTTTTTTTTTTTGTTTTTTTTTGAAAGCAGCAAGATTTTCTACTGCCAAGTCGCCTGGAGCATTAAATAATAAACTGTGCAAATCCCAAGCCAAGCATATAAACAATACAAAATGTTTTATAGTACGCCAGCTGTTGTCAAATTAAAGTTACACTCAGTATAGACAACTTAAATAATTATAATAATAATAATAATTATTATTATTAATAATAGTACTGAGGCACTGGTGGCTAAGTGGTAGATGTTTCGCCTGCCATGCGGAAAGCCCCGGGTTCGATTCCCAGCCAGTGCCCAAACCCCCCAGCCACTGGATGCAGTGCCGACCCAAGTCCGGATAAATGGAAGTGGTTGCATTAGGAAGGGCATCCAGGAAGAAAACCTGTGCCAGGTTGTTGTGCGGACTGAATATTCTGCTGTTCAACATTATTATCAAGATATTATATTTTTAATATGAATTTTACCATGAATGAAAAAAAGATAAAGAAATACACTACCGTTCAAAAGTTTGGGGTCACTTTCTAACTCCATAATCGTTCCTGATTTTTATTTCTTTCTACATTGTAAAGGAATGCTGAAGACATTAATCTCCTTTGAACAGTTGATATTGAGATGTGACGCTTTTGGCAAACTGCTTGAATGAAAACACTTGAATTACATTTTTTTCACTTGGCTCACATCTTGATTGTTTCATTTCAAATTCAGTGTGATGATGGTGTACAGAGGCCAAAGGCCAAGAAAACTTCCTTCCAAATTCCTTTTTACAACATTTATGGGCCTGTCTGTAATGTATACTGTATGCAGTTGAAGTCAGAAGTTTACATACTCTCAGTTGATTGGGCCTTAAAACAGCTTGGGAAATTTAGAAAATGATGTCATTTAAATTGGAGGTGCACCTGTGGGGGTATTTTAAACCCTATTTCCAAACTCCAAAGTTCCTCTTTGTTTGACATCATGGAAAAATCAAAAGAAATAAACCAAAACCTCGAAAAAAAAAAAAGTGGATCTTCACAAGTCCGGTTCATCTTTGGTAACAATTTCCAAGCGCCTCAAGGTACCACATTCATCAGTACAAACAATACTACACAGGTCTACACATCCTGAGATCACACAGCCATCATCAAACACCACTCAGGAAGGAGACATTGCTATAAATTAATTCCAGAGCAAAATCAAAGGGCCTTCTGAATGCACTGGAGGAAACAGGTACGAAAGTATTTACAGCCACAGTAAAACGAGACTGTAATCGACATAACCCGAAAGCCAGCTCAGCAAGGAAGAAGCCACTGCTGCAAAACTGTCAAAAAAGCCAGACAAAGGTTTGGAAAAAAGGGGAGACTTATAGGCTTCTTGATGATAGATGACATCATCAAGAAGGAAGATTATGTGGATGTATTGAAGCAACACCTCATGACGTCAGTAGTCACAAATGGGGCTTCCAAATGCACAATGACCCCAAAAGTTGTGGCAAAATGACTTAAAGACAATAATATTGAGGAGTGGCCCTGACCTCAATCCAAGTTTTCAATTGGACTAAGGTACCAGTACCTCAAAAAAACAAACAAAACAGGGCCCTTCGTAGTTCATGTGTATCAAAAAAACACACACACACACATGGTCTGTCCTTCGTCCATCATTTTACACCAGGAAGCCTAAATTGCTTCCATAAATTTGCTCCCATTAAATCCCATAAATATTTACCTATAATACCTATAATAAAAAATACTGAATACTAGTAATATTTACTGGCCTGTGATTCTGAACTCTTGGCTAGGGGTAATACTTCTTGCACAAAGGAGCTACTTGAAATGCCTTCTAAATATTTAGCCAAAGCCAATACAGATAAGCCAGGCATTAGGCAAATCTGTTCTATGTATATTTAGAAGCTGCCAGGTAACTTAACATAATAAGGTAGAGCAAATAAGCATTAAACATATACGACAGTATTTCCTGCAAGTTCACAATCACCTTTGTAAGAATATGATTTTTTATTGGTAATTACTCACTCTCTCTCACTCATCTTCTATACCGCTTTATCCTGTGTTCAGGCTCCCGGGAGACTTGGGGCATGAGGCAGGGTACACCCTGGACAGGGTGCCAATCTATCGCAGGGCACACACAAATACACACACTTACTCTCTCATTCACACACTACGGGCAATTTGGGAACGCCAATTAGCCCAACCTACTGTACATATCTTTGGACTGTGGAAGGAAACTGGAGTACGCGGAGGAAAACCCACCAAGCACGGGGAGAACATGCAAACTCCATGCACACAGAGACTGGCTGGGAATCGAACCCAGACCCTGGAGGTGCAAGGCTTGTTGGAAATGAATCAGTGCATTTTTTTTGTTTTGCCCTATTACAAAAAAACTAAAGGTTTTGGAAAATGTGAAAGAGATGGTTGTTTGCTAACTACACAGCTTTACAGAAAACAAACTTAACAGAACTTGCTGTGCTGTGTTGATGTTCTTGATAAAGTCATGCATGCAGACCGATGGGCACAAGTGCAGTTTTGTGATTTTCCTTAGAAACCGTTCAAGCAGTGGGTAAGAGGACTAGCAAACTGAACGGAACAAGACCAGGCTTAGTGAGAGAATGCTACACTGGCAGAGGTGAAAACAAAGAAGAAAATGAATAAACAGATGTATAGCAATACATTTTTAGGCATTTGGACACTTGGAAGTTTCCATTATTGGATAAATACTTACACTGGGATACTGGGTTACTAAGTGCCATCAAGTCAAACCCAATTGGGAAGGGAAATGTTATTAGGGTGGGTGTGTGGGTTGGTCTTACTGAAGAAACACATACGTCTTTCAAGTCGTTGTTTAAAGATTGCATAATAGTAGCCTCCATCACAGATGCTATGATTCAGGAAGTATTTGACTACAACCATATGAGTTCAGTCGGTAGACTGGGATGTAGTTACAGTAGAAATAGGGATAAGCATTCAATTCTATGACTAATGATTATACAATAGTGTTGTCTTCTGAGGATCATGGGAATGTGTGTCTAAAACCTGAGTTGCAGACACTCCAGGGACTGGGATAGCATAAGTGAAATGTCATTGGCATGACCCAGGATCAACAACAACCTTTGTAGGATACCAATAAAGTTCCTAATAAAGCCTCAGAAAGCCTTAGTATTGCGAGAAGCCATCCATCTGTGAATACCTTCCATAAGCATAGATGTGGATGGCATTTGGTTCAAGTTTAAGCAATGAAATATCAGTGCCAAATTAAAGTTGAAACCAACCTCTCTTAGCTACTATTTAGAAATGACACTCAATACCACTTATCTTGTTCAGGGTGATAGAAGGTCTGATGTCTATCTCAAGGGACATAGGGTACGAGGCAGGGTACGCCCTAGATAAGGTGCCAATCCATTGCACTCACTCACTCGCTATGAGCAATTTGGAAACACCAGTTAGCCTAATCTCCATGTTTAGGATTGTAGGAGGAAACTAGAGCACCTGGGGGGAAACTCATTAATCACAATCACACGCAGCCCCGCGACAGGACTCGAACCCTCAATCCTGAAAGTGCGAGGTGATGGATCTAACCACTACGCCAGCATGCCACACTAATTTTAAAAAACCTTGTATAAAAAATAAATTAAAAGAACTAACAGACTTTTAAGAGAACATACAGCGTTTGTGACAAACTAAGACAAAGACAATTTTTTTTATTACTTTAGCTGTACTGTATATATACTCAACTGTAGTTTCTCTATAAAAGCTTTCCAGACCTGGGATTTGACCCACTCTCCTTTTTCTGACATGATCGGGATTTAAAGACATGTTGAACTTACCAAAGTTAATTTGATCCCTCTTGTACAATTTATGTGATGTTATGTGAGGTGTTGCAGTGGACCTGAAATTGAGGATGGATTTCCACTATTCTGCATGAACATATAAAGGATAATAATGAGTGTGCTACAGTAGATTAGGGAATATTCTTTTCATGCAAGTGATAATGATTTTTCCGAGAATTCCCCTAAGGAGATATTTAGTTGATGATCCTTTGCCAGCTTGATGCTTGCTTCAGAGATCATGTTTGGTGAACATGGTGTCTACTTTTGATAGACATCTATATTTCATGATCTGGTACATGTTAAGGATAAAAAAAAAACATTAAAGGCTAGAAATGTTCATCCTTCTTTTATATGAAGAAAAATGCTCCATACATTATGTGGTTCAGGGAGGCTTCGTGTATCCTTCAGTGCTTTAAGGCACTCAACCATAGCTTTGTTTTTGTTGTCAATGGATAGATGCGAGACAAAGGTGGAATAGTTTGGGAGCATGTGGATGACAAAACCATAGGACCAGTATAGGGGTATGGTGCTTTTCTAAACATTAAGCACATTTCTAATTCAGGACTGCACTGACATGAAGGTAATTCTTATTTTTGTGGATCAAGCGAGACTCTTTATAGCAGGGATGATGAGCTGATTCTAAACTGGTGCCAGGGTTTGCAAAGCCGGTGGTTAATAAGACTTTCTCAATTTGTGGCACCACCCCCAACCCCCCACTGTTTCATTAACTAATTATTAAAAATAAATTTAGAGTTTGCACAATAATCTTGATTTGATGCTGACATATTTAATGTTCCTGGTCAGTGATTGTGAAAGGTGCATTGAGAAGTGTCTGGATAATGGACCATGTATTCTCACAATTTGAACGCTTGGACCATTGAGATTTTTAAGCCTTTTTGATAACACATTAGACTAAAAACTGTGCAAAGCAATGATTGACTAGTTTTGACTTCTGGTTTAATTTCCAGCTCTGAAGGACCAACTTGCATTGGATCTTGAGGAACCTAATGAGTGATGTTGTTTGAAATAAAACTAAAAGTCTGAATTCTCATTTCACTGTCTCTGTAAGCCATGTCCATGGAAATATCACCTCTCGGACACAGGGAGAAGGAAAGCAGGTTTATTACATGTGTTTCCAATGTGCAAAATTCAAATGCGCATCTACACTACATGTTTACGTTTACATTCTGGACTATTGCACAAAGACACTTTAATAACCATTGCACAAAGACCCTTTTTTTCTATGCATATTTGCACACCATCTTTCTCCCAAAAATCTAAAAAATTCACAATTTCTTAAATGTTCTTGTACAGTATATTTCTATTTGTACAGTATATTTCTATTTTTAGTTCTATTTTTCCTAGTTCAATTTTATTTTTATTTTTTATTTAATTTTTTTATTTAATTTTTTTATTACTTATTATAAGCTTTAATTCTCTTTTTAAGGTCACTGGCGGTCATGTAAGCATTTCACTACATTTCGTACTGTGTATGACTGTGTATGTGACAAATAAAATTTGAATTTGATTTGAATTTTGAATTTGAAATGCTTATTTAGCACTGTTTAAGGGTCATGAGATGTTTTCCTGCTTCTTTGCTCCACGATTCATAATTACTACAGATGTTTTCTGCAACATTACTTAACAAACTCAGTCACTCACTCACTTATCTTCTTTACCGCTTTATCCTGTATTCAGGGTCGCGGGGACCTACTTAACAAACATGTAATGAAATGATTTCGGTTTCTGAATAGCGGAATAGGTTTACCTGAAAAAAAAAATAATAATAGGAGCATTAAGGAAAGAGAAAGAAAAGAAGGTGGATTTGAGGCCATTTGAAGGGTCTGAAGGACGGCATATGGCACTAATCTACTGGTAAAACTCAAAGTAACACCAACCTTGCCTTAATCCTTTCTCTGTCAGCATTTTATTCACCCCCAACCTTCAGGCCCTCCCCCTCTCTGACCAAGGTAATTAGAATCCACTAGCAGGTTTGGAGCTCACAGTGTACACCTTGTTTTAGACCAATTACCCTGACTTTCCAGATGTGGCAGGCAAAGCTCCTTGCTGTTTCTGTTCCTCTTTATCAACTCATCTTTTGAACTAGAGCATGTGAGAGAGAGAGAGAGAGAGAGAGAGAGAGAGAGAGAGAGAGAGAGAGAGAGATGGCTATTAAGACGAAGGCTTGGTTCATTCAAACATCTGGTTAGCATTTCCCTGAAAGCTTCTAATGTTGCTTTAAGCAGTGGTACGTCCTGACCAATTTTATAGGGGGCCTAAGAGTACTACAGAATTAGTGGTAATGGAGACCACTACTGATAACTTGATTTTCCATTAGAAATATGAATGGATTGCTACCATGCCTGATCTACAGTGTTGTCACTGTTGCATTACGTCATTCTGTTTAAAGTCATTAGCGTACAGTAAATATAATAAACAATTTAAACTGGAAAATTTTAACATATTTTGAACAATACTGTATAAATAAATCTTCTTCAGTGCTATATTTCATTATATTTACTTTAAATGAGCAGAACTAATGGTTTAGTTTTCTGTGGGCCACTAGTTTCAGGAACATGTATAAATAGAATTTAGCTAGTCTGAAATAAACCTAAATGTGTAGGCTTGGGAAAGTGTATTTTTTTCTATCCCAATTTTGTGCCCAGGTTGAAGCCAATTCAAGACAATTGATACAAAGCATGTTATACACAGTGCAAAAAGTTTTTCAAGCTCAGCACAGTGGAAAAAAAAAACATTTCTAAGAAACTATGGTATGTATTATAACTTACCATTGGATTATTGTTGTATTTTAGATATACAGTATATCTGACATTAGCATGGCAGGCACCATAGGACCTTATAGAGTACCACAGTAGGTACCTTAGCACTTACCTTAGGTGAATACCATGGTAATTTGGGGTACCAAAATTGTCTACCAAAATTCAGCAATGGAGTGTTTGTTCTACGGTAATTTCGATGGTGTATTATAGTACATAGCATAGTAGAATTACTTATGGGTAACATCTTCATTTTTACTTTACCATTTTGAAAGTGAGCCATCACTCACCTAGCGTCCATAATCTTTATTGCTTATCCTATATACAGTAAAATCATGGGGAGCATGGAAGATACACCCTGGATGAAATGTCAATCAGAGCAAAAGCACACACATCTAGTCATACGCTACAGGCAATTCGGGATTGCCAGGCAGACAACAATGTATGTCTTTGGGAGAACCTGCAGGAAGCCCACCAAGCACGAGAACATACAAACACACACATAGTGGCAAGGTTCAAACCTCTAACCCTGGAGGTGTGAGGTGACCGTGCTAACCACTAAGCCACAGTGCCACCTAATACTACCCACTACTTTTTATGTATTTTAAGTTGAAAATGAGACCTTTTCCCCCCTGACCCACCAAAACAAGGCTGCATTTATTCCTCTATGGTGTCCTGACCCAGTGATATTATAAGCAAAAACATATAGAAGCTGGAGAACAAGAAGGATACTTTATTCCAGGAAATCAGCTTGAAAGAGGTTGCTGATGGATGAGGATCAGCTGAGGGAAAGTCTGGCATTTTGATAGCACAGCTTTACACAAAATCAACATACTGCAGATATAATATGGGGGAAAGGGCAAAAATAAAATAGAAGAAGAGATGACATGAGAAAACATGGCATAACTGTGGGGAAAGTGTGAAAATGTTGCTGCTGATCCTGTTCACCAGGCCACTGTCATTGAGGCATTGAGTGCCCAGTGGCAAACAACTTTTAAAGCCAGAGCTCAGCTTAAAGCTTTTAAAGCTCAGACTGCAGCCTACAACAAGAGACTTGCTTCTGGAAACATGGGAATGTAAAAGACTGCATTAAACAACATTCACAGAATAGTAAAGGGGGCAAAGCAATGCTACAGGAGAAAACTTGAGTTACAGTTCCAACAGAGTGGCTCTAGGAGGTTGTGGCAGGGACTTTGGTTGATAATGGTCTATTAAACACCAACACCCAAAAGGATGAACGTTAGCACCGGGAACACGTTTATCATCTCTGAGCATGACATGAGGACAGATTGGATCCTTAGAACCTGCCCCGACCAGCTAGCACCTGTAGTCTAGCTGGTTGATGCTAATCAACCTTTCTTTGTCGCTATTGGTAATCCCCATGTGCTTTAAACAGTCCACTCTATTTCTACTTCTTATTATTACTATTGGAGCCCTCAGAGTCCTAAGACCTGCTTCACTCACTGTACAGGTATGACTTTGTGGCCACTACCAAGTCCACCACCATCATCAAGTTTGCTTACCACACCGTTTTGGTTGGCCGGATCTCTGACAACAATGAGAACGCCTATCTGGAAGAGATTAATAACTTGGAGGATTGGTGCTGGGGGAAAACCCTCATTCTGAACGTCACCAAGACAAAGAAGTTGATAGTGGACTTTGGCAGGAGAGGAGCTTCCAGACCTTAGTCATTAATAAGACCCCAGTGGAGAAAGTGGACAGCAACCTCAACTGTAGCTACGCCTGTTACCTTGGTGTTTACATGAGGCAGGACCTGTCATGGTCCTATCACATCATCACAATGGTGGAGAAGGACCAGCATTGACTCTACCACCTTAGATGCCTGAAAGACTTGAAAGACTGCCTTCCAAGGTGCTAAGAAACTTTTACACCTGCACTACTGAAAGCATCCTCATGGGAAAAATCTAACCCTGGTTTGGGAATAGCACAATGCAGGACTACAGTGGCTGATATGGTCTTGGGTCTCTACAGTTACACACCTTGATGCATTGTCTTTTTACTCTGAGTTTCTCTTGGGCAAACACTGTTCTAAGATTTTGTGCTCTGAAGACTTGTGTGATTTTTAAGTTCCTTATATTCTTTTCCATTTGAGAATTTACTGATGGTTTGGTTAGTTAGTGCAAATAAATTCCCTAAGGTCTCTATATTGACACACTCATTTAGAAGCCATGGGTCATTGCCTGTATTTTTGTCTTTTGGAAAGAGTATGTGCTAATCAAACTTGCTTATGCTTTCAACAGAAATGCACAGGCATTTTAAACATTTAGTTATGTGTAAGTTTAAACCCTTAAAAGCTTAAATATTAGAACAGAATGATATGTTGTATTTTTTATATATTATTACTCATAATTGTATTTCAAGACCTTATATGCTCTTAGCTTTTTCAATTCTGCAGTGTGAAAGGATTACAGCAAGAAGAAGTGGGTAGAGGGAATAGGTAATGGGTGAGGGGGAAAAAATGAAAAAGACACAAATAAATCAATTCATTTCTCTCTGAGAAGGAAAGCCGGATTTGGACTGAAAAGATTCAATGGTCATATAAAGAAGTGATCCATTTTGGGGGGCAGTCGTGGCTCAGGCAGTTGATGCTCTGGGTTGCTGATTGGTGGGTCAGGGTTGGAGCCATGCCAGTGCCAGGTTGCCTCTGTCACAGAAATGAGTGTATCATAGCAGGAAGGGCATCCATTATATTAAATCATCTAATGTGGTGCCCTTTAGAGAAGGTAAAAAAGTTAGTTTATTTGCTCTGCTGTGCTGGTCAGGTGGTACAAGCAGCCCAGAAACTGGAAAGTGGGCCTCATGGGGAAAAAAAACTTGAATTTGTCCACGTTGGACTAGTGTAAGTAGTGTGTGTTGCTGTGACAAAGAATGCTTTACCTTGAGCAAGGGACAGAGGGTGGTTGTAATCACAGTTCAGTCATTTGTCATAAGCTTATAATCCATGAAGTGGCTGCCATGGGTAAAACATTTAGAGCAGATTAGAGTTACTACTGTATAATTATGTTAAAAACAATTTTTCATCAGAGAGACTCTTACAATGAGTTTTCATTAGGAGTATTTCGGGTGCTCGTGCATTACAATGTCTCCATTCATGGACGATATAGACCATGTTGGTGAACTTACACAAATGAAGTGTAATCCTAACCCTAAACTTGGCATTGAAATACAGCAGCTGTTTGTGTGAACTAGTGCACAATGAGCCATGTGTGTATAGGTTAAAATTAATATACATGTAAATAACAAATACAGTCGTAATTTTTTTTTTGTATTGCGGAAAATATTCACATAAAGTTATATAGAGTGTTACATGGCTTTCATTTGTAATTTTCATCCTGAAAATTATCCTTTCAGGTGGATCCTTGTGTTATTAGTGATAGTCATTAAATTATGCCAACTATAGCACCTTCCATCTGCCTAAAGGCCACACAACCCTCACTATAGAGGTAAATTCATTATCATATCAAACTCTTGAAAGCAAACCGTTTTTGTTTTGTTTTTTTTATCACAAAACTGACAAGGCCGCTAACCCAACTCAAAAATACTCTTTAACATCGTAAGTACCTAACAAACAAGACTGATCCACAAAGGCCCCACCCTGCACCCACAGGACAGAAAGGATCTGAGACCACAGCGCACCTACAGAGGTCTTGTGGAGTCAGGGCCTAAGGGGGCAAGTGGTGTCCTAGTGACACAAGGAGGTCCTATTCAATCCTTGGCATAATAATTTGGTTCAGCATAGTAGAAGGTTATTGGTGCCAGGCAGGCTGGTCTGAGTATTTCAGAAACCGCTGATCTACTGGGATTTTCATGCACAACCATGCCTAGGGTTTACCGAGAATGGTCTGAAAAGGAGAAAATGTCCAGTGAGCAGCAGTTCTCTGGCCGAAAATGCCTTGCTGACAGAGGAGAATTGTCAGACTGATTTGAGCTGATAAAAAGGTAATGTAACTCAAATAACATCTTGTTACTTGTAACTCAGGTATGACAAATAGCATCTTGAAATACACAACCTGTTAAACTGCAAAGTTTAACTGCAAAGCAGATGGGCTACAGCAGCAAAAGACCAAATCAGAAGACCAGAAGACCATGCCTGTCAGCTAAGAACAGGAAATTGAGGCTCCAATTCATGATGGCTAACCAAAGTTGGTCTGATGACTCTCAATTTTTGTTGCAACATTTAGATGCTAGGATCAAAATTGATTACCTATCAAAAGTGATCAAATGAGTGTGAACCGGAGACATGGTCGTGGGACAGTCATTGTGCATTGCAGTTTGTTGTGTATGGTAGCTGCAGACCTGTCGGGGTGCCCCATATTGACATACAGAATCATACAGAAGCACATGGAGCAATGGATGAAGAAAGGCCTGATTTGATAAATCATGTTTTTTCTGATTATTTGGGTAGCCAGGTGCATGTGGTTGCTAACCTTGTTCAGAGATGGCACCAGGAAGCACTATGCACAGGAGGAACTAAAAAGGCTTGTTTGATAAGGCAAGCTGATGGAAGAGTATGATGCTTTGAGAAATGTTCTGTTGTGAAATCTTAAATTCTGGCATTCACGTGGATATTGCTCTGGCATGTACCACCTACCTAAACATTGTTCTTGACCAAGTACACCCCTTCATACAGACCATACTGTATACCATGATGGCGGTGACCTCATTCAGCAGGATAATGCACTCTGCCACATTGTAAAAATGGTTTAAGAATGGTTTATGGAACACAAAAAGAGTTTGAGGTATTGACTTGGCCTCCCAATTCCCAGATTTCAAGCATCTGTGTGATGGACAGGAAACATCTATGGCTTATCCATGGAGTTCTACTGGCATGGAGGCCTCTAGCTGCTGCTGAGGATGACCCCATGATGTTTTCTTGAGGATGTCTTTGGTGACTAAGGACAGTTTCACCCAATGACCGTGAAGATGCCTTTGGACTGGAGTGATGCGGCAGTTTCTCTGTGATGGCTTATGACTGCAGTCGCTCAATAATTTTAAGATTTGAAGAAATTGATATGAACTGTTTTGTACCCCAGCATCCATCAGTGAAAGTAGATGATATTAATTAAAACTAATTTCCTGCGTATATAATTGAATTTTCAACCATACAGCACACAGACTAAGCAAAGACTTACATAATCCTATGTAGTATTACCCAAATGAAATAGGTTCCTTTTTGAGTCCTTTTCACTGTCGACTCCGGCTTGCTCATCACGGACAAATTCTTTAAACAAATTGAATTAAACTATAAGAAATGAATAATAGCAAATGTACCAATCTTTCCAGAACATCAAAACTCTGGAGTTTGTATAATATTTGATAGAATGTTATTTGCGTAAACTCAGTTGGGTGAAGATGATGATACAAACACCATTGATCAGTTTGATATATTTGTCACATACAAGAAAATGTAAAGGCTGGAATAGAAAAAGAAGCAACATCATGGTGATCAAGAAGAGAATAGTAACTAAATTTTTTTTAAAGGATGCAATAAACATACTGTATATTGTTTATACAATTTTAGACCTTGCTGGCAAGTATATACTAAAAAAATTAGGACTCCACATTTAAACAACAAGAAAAATCCTTTGAGTTTGTGCAGATGTGGACAGGGGGAAGCTTGGTTGTTGCAGGGGTTCTATGTGGGGCAGTCCGACCCCCTCTCTGGAAAGATTTAGTAAATCTCCTCTAAGCTAATGGTTACATCTGCTTCAAAAAGAGAGGCTATAATGAAAACGTTATCACATGTAAAAAATTAAAATAAAAATAAACTAAAAATTTAATTTAATTAAAGTAAAAAAAGTGTACAAATAATAATAAGAAGAATCCTGTGCTCACATGCAAAACACCTGCTGACTGTCTCAGTTAAAATAATATGCTAAAAGTGGTAGTGCGCCATTTCTGCTCTGAGGTATTTGTGGTTGCAAACCACTTTGCATGCAGTTTAAGGGTGGTACGGATATATTTACGATCCCTAGTTGCATTTAGGGATAATTACAGATGGTGAGCATAATTGTATGCTCCCAGAGCATCCCATCAGATGAACTATCACTGAGTAATGAATAAAAAGTAATGTACTGTACTGGCATACTTAAAAAAGGCGTGAAGAAAAATAAAGGATATTTAATGTAGACCGATTACTAATCACATGACCAGAAAATACTCATTGATGACTACTTTATGTTCTTTAAGCTTTCTTTATCATTTATTTTGAAGTTTTACTAGTCATAGTGTATATAAAAGTCCTTCTATTGCATAGTTTTATGAGAAACACACACACACACACACACACAAGAGGTGAAGGGGTGCTGTGTTCATCTGTCCTTGCGCTAATTTAGTGTTTCTGACAGCCTTGACAGAAACACCTAGTCACAGCCACAGCATTGCTCCAAAAGTAACAACATAACATAACACCAACCAGACACCAGTGCTGGAACCACTTAACAGTTTATTTGTCTGCAGAGGGAAGTAGTTCAATCAGATCCATCATAACCCAAATTCAGGATGCCCAAACAAACCAAACTTATTCCATGAGTTAGACTGGGATTTCGAGGAGAAAGAGAGTCCTATTTGTTATAGATTCCAATAATGTGGGAGTAATGCCGTTAACAGAAAAGTTTTTGATATATCGCCTTTTAAGCTCTTCGTTAGTTTCTGAATGCATAATACAATACAGTGAAGCATTCAGTAAAGCAAAATTAACCCTTACATCTTCAGGTCATCCATTTCCTATCCGACTCCTTCTTAAGTTTATTGGTTTGAAGATGTGATAACCCTGCGTGAACGAACCTAACTGAACGCTGGCTAAGTTGCGCGTACGTCCGGGAGCCATTCAATAATTGGATTATCAGCATTTGCTGATAACTAAGAACAGCATCAGGAAAATGCGTCTTGCAATATGAAATTTCGTCTTAAGATCTCACCTACAGAACAGATTAAATCCATATGCAGAGGTGCTACTGTAGTACTAGTTTGAACAAATCGTTCCTACACTATAACCACAACCAGAGCAACTTCATTTTTATACCCTTCTTTGGTTAATATATCAAGTTGCACAAATTGCTTAACACAAAATTCGAATTCAGTTGCCACATCATTTCTTTGTGTTTACAATAGAAAGACAGTAGTTTGTGATAGTTTGGTGGAGCCAGACCCACAATGTTCCACAACAAACCTTGCATCTTCAATTCAACTATCAGTGAGTTTGGTCTCATACTGTAGATAGCAGGCATAGAGTGACCTTGAGTGAGACCAGAATGACCAATAAGAGTCAACAGCACTTATGGTCTGAATGCAATGTATACTGTATCATTCATAACAGCAGTAGCATTGCTATATTTGGCCAATCACACATCAACACTTCCTGTCGCAAAGCCGCTGTGTCTGCCCCATCACGGCTGACAATGACTTGTCTGTCTGTTCTCCAACAGATCAACTTCCTTTTTCCTGAGGAGGTTTGCCTCCAAATTAAACCATTTCCTTGTGAATTTGCCAATCCGCACATGCTTGCTGTGAGACAGAACATCTACTGTCTAACTGCAAAAGCTTGTGAGGTAGGCAGCTCTTACTTGTAGAAGGTGTGCACTTATTCTCATTTCAAAACATTGCTTAGAAGTTTGTGTAACCCACCACCCCACCCCCCTTTTGTAACAAGGGCCATTAACACGGGGTTGGTCCTCATTTTGCTCTTATAATAACCTTTACTTTTTAGGTAAAACTTCCCACTACATTTTGGAGAATGACCGTGGGACTTCAGGTATCTTCGACCTCAAGATCATTAGAAAGGTTGGGCTATGATATCAAGTAAAAAGTGCTGTTTGTGGGGTTGAGTTCAGGCTCTGGGCAGGCTACACAGGTTATAATATACCATCAAACTTGATACACTATTTCTGCAAAAGGTTTATTGACGGTTCACAAGTGGGTACAATGGACAGTGAGGGGTCCACATTAGGGTTGGGTACTGTTTGGTGTTTTTTAATACCGGTGCCAAATCGATACTTTTAAAATGGTACCAGTGCCAAAACAGTGCCTAAACCAGTACTTTACAAAAGCCACAAAATGATGGTGGATGACTTAAAAATAAATTGTTATTGAACAAAAAATTGAATGCTTAAAATTGAACAATATATTAAAGGTTTAAAGAATATATGAATATATAAGTAAATACTAAAAAGCAACAACAACAAAACATAAGCGACCTAACCCAACTACAATAACTAAACCATCTCAGATTTTAGCTATTTTTTTGCAGAAATTTCACCATATTTGCCTTTTCTGGCAAAATACGACAACTTTCCTAACTTATTGCATGCCCTGCACAGGACATGCATAGCCTTCTTTGCAATGGTAAATGGGGTCACTGTTGTCGTACTACTAGTACTAGCTGGTAAGACATAATTATAAACAGAATCCATGTTACATTAGTATTTTACAAATACTAATGTAATCGTTTGACCATTTGTTAGCATGAATGCAAGATTTGCATTTTGCAATTAACATTACTGTACATTAGCCTACTACTAATACCCCTATCTCACCTACGCGGTTTCGTGCGGTGGCCATAATTACGGTTCATCATGATTCACCGCGAGTTTTTGGCGCTGTGAGTATGTTTCAATCTTTCCGCGCGAAAAATTAAACATCTAAACATGTTTAATTTTTTTTCCAGTCCTCGCGGAAGCTTGCAGTCCTAACAGAACTTTGCGGAATGCCAGCGGAACTCCGCATCTCACCGTGAGTCAAACCGCATAGATGAGATAGGGGTATAACCTGCGGAAAGGCTGCTGTCGTCATCATAACGGTATCATAAATACATCCCTCTGCTTTGAACTTTATTCCGTGTGCCCTCTAATGTTTCATTAGATTTGACGTGTTTCCCTCACAACTGCTGTAAAACATCGGTCGGAATCCTTACTTGTAAAATATGGCCATACTTTCGACCGTGGAGTTTTAGGCATTTTAACAAAAGTTTAATTTAACAAGCTAAGCTAGCGGTAAACTGCCTACACAAATATATACAGTGAGTACACCCCCACATTTTTATAAATATTTTATTATATCTTTTCAAGGGACAACGCTAAAGATATGAAACTCTGATAGAATGTAAAGTAATCAGTGTACAGCTTGTATAATGGTGTAAAGTTGATGTCCCCTTAAAATAACTCAACAAACAGCCATTAATGTCTGAACTGCTGGCAACAAAAGTGAGTACACTCCTAAATGAAAATGTTCAAACTGTACCCAGTGTCAATATTTTGTGTGGCCACCATTATTTTCCAGCACTGCCTTAACTCTCTTGGGCATGGAGTTCACTAGAGCTTCACAGGTTGCCACAGGAATCCTCTTCCACTCCCCCTTGATCACGTCACGAAGCTGGTGAATGTTAGACACCTTGCGCTTCTCCACCTTCCGTTTGAGGATGCCCCACAGATGCTCAATAGGGTTCAGGTCTGGAGACATGCTTGGCCAGTCCAGCACCTTTACCCTCATTTTCTTCAGCAAGGCAGTGGTTGTCTTGGAAGTGTGTTTGGGGTCATTATCATGTTGGAATACTGCTCTACGGCCCAGTTTCCGAAGGAAGGGGATTATGCTCTTCTTCAGTATGGCACAGTACATGTTGGCATTCATGGTTCCCTCAATGAACTGTAGTTTCCCAGTGCCGACAGCACTCATGCAGCCCCAAACCATGACACTCCCACCACCATACTTGACTGTAGGCAAGACACATCTGTCTTTGTACTCCTCACCTGGTCGCCGCCACACACACTTGACACCATCTGAACCAAATAAGTTTATCTTGGTCTCATTAGATCACAGGATGTGGTTCCAGTATTCCATGTCCTTAGTCTGCTTGTCTTCAGCAAACTGTTTGCGGGCTTTCTTGTGCACCATCTTTAGAAGAGGCTTTCTTCTGGGACTACAGCCATGCAGACCAATTTGATGCAGTGTGCGGCATATGGTTTGAGCACTGACAGGCTGGCTCCCCATCCCTTCAACCTCTGCAGCAATGCTGGCAGCACTCACACGTCTATTTTCAAAAGCCAACCTCTGGCCATGACGCTAAGCACCTGTACTCAACTTCTTTGGTCTACCATGGCGGGGCCTGTTCTAAGTGGAACCTGTCCTTTTAAACCGCTGTATGGTCTTAGCCACCGTGTTGCAGCTCAGTTTCAGGGTGTTAGCAATTTTTTTATAGCCTAGGCTATCTTTGTGTAGAGCAATAGTTCTTTCTTTCAGATCCTCCGAGAATTCTTTGCCATGAGGTGCCATGTTAAACGTCTATTGACCAGTATGAGAGTGTGAGAGCAATAACACCAAATTTAACACATCTGCTCGCCAAGGACACCTGACACCTTGTAACACTAACGAGTGACATGACAACGGGAAAGGAAAAGGGCTAATTGGGCACAATTTGGGCATTTGCTTTTAGGGGTATACTTACTTTTGTTGCCAACTGTTCAGACATTAATGGCTGTGTGTTGAGTTATTTTAAGGGGACATCAACTTTACACCATTATACAAGCTGTACACTGATTACTTTACATTCTATCAGAGTTTCATATCCTTAGCATTGTCCCTTGAAAAGATATAATAAAATATTTACAAAAATGTGAGGGGTGTACTCACTTTTGTGAGCTACTGTAAATCCAGAGAACAAATATTTCAATAGACAGTTCAGGCATTTAAGTCGCACCGAAATGACGCACCGAAATTCGCGTTCTGTTTCGGTCCGGTACATACCGGTTATATAGGTACCGGAGCCGCATTGGCACCCGTTTTCAGTACCCAAACCTAGTCCACATACCTTTGGATAACCCCTGAGCTTTATCATTTGAAATCATGAGCTCTGTTTAGCTTGTTCCCCACTGTTATAACTTTCCACACAGCAGACAATCATCAACATAAGGGTGGCCACACAGATTCTAGTGGTGTATGGGTTAAAGTAATATGTATTTATTAGGTACACCAACCAAAAAAAAGTTGTCATTTAGCTTTAAACTTTTAACTCTAACTGATGCAATGAGTAGTTTCCCATCTCTTAAACAACTTGGTTGGAAGATGTATCCCATGGTCGTGAACCAACATATAGACCTATATCAAGCGAAGAAAACAACTAAGAACATTTAAAATAAATCGACTGGAATTAGGTTGAGAACTGTCCAACGCATTCTAAAAACCTGAAAGGATAGCAGTAAACCATCATCTTTGGATGAAATGTGGTTGGAAAAGCATTAAACTGTCCAACGCATTCTAAAAACCTGAAAGGATAGCTGTGAACCATCATCTTTGGATGAAATGTGGTTGGAAGAGCATTTAAACACAAAAACACACTTGAGTTTTTAATCAATGCTATGTAGAGCAGGAGAGTGGTCCAGCCATGCAAAATTACAAAGCCAATGAAACTATACTCCCTGTAACTAGTAGTTCAGTGGCTGGTGTTTCATCCATGGTGATGCCTTATATGGAGCAGAGAAGTGGAGGCTGCGGCTGGTAAGCCAGGGATTACTTCTCACTGTGTTTGGCAAACATCAGCTCACTCAACATGATCCTTGGGTGTTCCTCTCCAGCCTGACAATGTGTTACTAGACCTGAAGATCCCCATAACACCAACCCTGCCTTGAAGGTGTACAACAATGCCTCTACATCATCATCTGCTGGCAGCCTTGGCAGAAGGCATTGTTCTTCCCACTGAGTATTATGAAGAGGAGTGGCTGCAGTGGCTGCAGGCTTACAGAAGGACAGTAGCTGTTGTGCTGCTGCTCAAGGGCCTCCAGCAATCTCTTTGATGACTGCCTCCTGCTAGATGAGGTGCTGGAAAAGCTGCTCCATGTTTTTGCTGGGATTCATGTTCGTGGGTGCATTCTCCACCACTGTAGCAACACAGGGAATTTTTTGGCAGCCAGACCACATACAATTATTAATTAAATTATGAAAATAGTGCTCTATCACTTAAAAATGTAAGTGAAAGATGAAATACTTATAATGCAGTGCATGCTTGATACTGTTCATCCCCACCATGTAGAGATGCTGCTGTTGTTGGTCCAGAACAATGCAGGTGCAAACATGATCCTGTTTTTTTGGTCATCTGCCTACAAACTGGTAAGGATCGATACAGAATTGTTGGAAGTTAGGTAAGGAACAATATAGTTTCACATCCTTAGATATTTTGAAATATTTCTTCAGTTTAAAAGACTAAACAGCCAGGCCTTCACCACTTGAACTTTTGTCCCCCAAGTATGAGATTCAGAGGCTACAGCAAGCAAAGCTGTGACCTTATTCCCACTACATTATGCAGCAGGGCCAGTTCATAACCAAAGTTGAAATCTTTCTTTGTGAGAAAGAGATCGTAGGGTTATAGAAGCTGAAAAAGACCAAGAGGACCATGTTGCTTTTAAAATTGCATATTCATAAAAACCTGATATTTGAAGTTACAAAATGAAAAATTCATCATGAATCATTTAATACGAGATAAAGAAATAAACATATATGGTCTCTATGTTAGAACAAAATTAACAACAGTAGATATGTAAATGAGATATGAAAAATATCAAATATTTAAAATAGAAAAATCTTGTTTTAAGTAATCTAAAAATAATTGTAGGAGAGATCAGATTGGAGAGAGAAAATGTGAGCGAGAGAATGAGAGAGCGAAGAGAGGAAGTCTTGTCAGGAGCCAAACTGAAGAATGAGGAATGTGCCAAGGGCCTGCTGTGTCCTCCGTCCTAACATGCCCCAAACTCTACCTGCAATCTCCTGCATGTCCACCAAAGTAAAAAAAAAAAAAAGTCCCCCTTTATAGCTCTTTCAATTCAAGCCAAATATACTTGAGACCACACAAGATGCCAGTGGGAGAATCAGTTCAACAAACGAGCAGCCAACACAGGAACATCACTGCATACACTGACCAGCTATAACATTAACACCACGGCAAGGTAAATAAAAAAATGATTATCAATTATATACCAGTAAACTAGTGACAGGATCATGGCCACTTAAGGCCCATCTCAAGGACCAAAGGCCAACCAGGCTGGACTGATCCAGCCGTTTATCATAAACCACCAAAAACGTAAAATTCTGGCTATGGTAGAAGGGTATCAGAACCCCCAGCATATCACAGGCTACTAGACAAAGAGCTCTAGATTGTTGACCCAGCCCGCAAATTCTCCAGGTCCCAATCAGATCAAGCATCCTCAGGATCCCCAATGCTACAAGCAAAGAAGTCCAATCCATGGAGGCCCACCCTGCAACCGACAGCACCCAAAGTATCTGCCACTAACATCTCTACACATAATATCCTAGGAGTGAGTAAGTCCCTCTTGTGTCACCAGAACAACTTAGAAACATCAAGGCATGGACTACACAAGACCTTGGAAGCAAGGTGGCGCATTCATGGATCAGACATGTTAGTCCAGGGCGTCCCACAGATGCCCAATCAGATTAAGATCTCAGGAATTTGGAGGTCAAGTCAACACCTTGAACTCTTTGTCATTTTCCTTAAACACTTTTGCAGTGGTGCATTATTCTGCCAAAGCTGAGCACTGCTATTAGGGAATACTTGGCCTCCAGCAATTTTTGGTAGGTGTTACGTGTGCTACAGTAGGTCTTGTGTAAGATTGGACCAAACAGCCTCGCCTTTGCTTCCCATGAGGATTAAGATGAAAACTCTGTCCTTACTAAACATTTTACAGAGCACTAAATATGTGGTGTTTACTGTTTTCCTGTTTTTGAAATTTCAATACAATGCTGTAAATTGCTATTTGTACTGTATGTTATTAGGCTAACTATTTATAAGGCTAGTCAGGTCAGGTCAGGTCAAGACAGGTACAGTCACCTTTCCCTCAGTCAGGTGTTTGGCAACCTACTTCGAGGGAGAAAGCACCTAAATTGGCTGCTATAAACCACACACCTGTGTACACAATCACTTGTTACCTGTTGTTAGTCGTTTTCTACAACTCCCCCTTCATTGCACAGCAGGTGCTTTAGCATGCTTCACTGTCAGGACCAGTTTGAATCCATTTCAGAACAATGAATTTGAAATGAAATACTCGAGATGTGAGCGAAGTAAACTTTCAGCTTTAATTCAAGGAGTTTTGTTAGGTGTTAATAGTTAATGCCACTCCAATTAACTATAGGATAGGCATTCACTATTTAAGAATTACAGCCGATACATAAACACACATTTTTGCTCATAAATAATGGAACCAAAGGCTGACAAGAAGTTGCATGGCCTGGTCTGTCCTGGAGGTGGTTTGCAGTTGATAGCTGTTCACTTGACCACTCAACATGAGGCCAAAGAGGTGTCTATTCAAGTGAAGAAGGGCATCATTAGGCTGTAGAAACAAAATAAAACCCATCAGAGAGATAGCAAAAACATCGGGACTGGAAAGAACACTCTTGAGAAGATTGATTTAAAGCATACCACATCATCTGTCAAACATGGTGGAGGGAGTGTTATGGGGTAAGTGTGGTGGTTATTGATGATCTGACTGCTGATAAAAGGAACAGGATGAGATCTGAAGTGTATAGGAGTCTAAATATCTGCTCAGATTGAGCTAAATACCACAAAACTGATAGCACACTGCATCATATTGCAGATGGATAATGACCCAAAACATACAATGGAAGCTACTTAAAGGCAAATAAATGGGATATTCTTGACTGGCCAAGCCAGTCACCTGCTCTCAACCCAGTAGAGCATGCTTTTCTTTTACTGAAGATAGGACTGAGGGGCAGAAAGACCCAAAACAAACAGACCTGGCAAAAGCACCTTGAGGAGAAAACTCAGGATTTGGTCCATGGGTGCTGATGAAGTTGCTGCTTCCCAAAGATTTTCATCCAAGAATCAAAGGCAATTTCATGTTTATAATTCTGTTAGTTCAACAAAATAAGAGTATATGTACAAAAAAAGCCTGTAATTCCTAAAAAGTTATTGCCACACTTTTGTAAGAGCACTTGAATTAAAGCTGAATGTCTTGCCTTCACTTACATTTCTTTTTTTGACAGTCCTGAACTGGAAAGAATAGGACTAGGAAGAAAACCATCACATAACGTTTGTATATGCAACGGAATTCAATGAAACCAAGACAAAACCTCATCTTTTTATAGGATAGCTTTAGACCTACCATTAAATAACCACAGTAGCAACCCACAAAGACACAACCGTGCCACCACAAATCCACATTTAAATGCAATACTATATGTTATCTGTTTACTCTTTCACAGCTGAGGGCATACCACTTCAACTAAGGAATCCAGTAAATATAAGTATGATTTTGTAGCGCTCAAGCTTTACAAATATGGAAACTACACCAGAAAGACACCAGAAGGTCCCCATTGCCAAAAGGCACAGACAGGAATACAGTTGTAAAATTAAATTTAATGTTAAATTAAATGGCAGGGATGTTTTTGTCACATTTTATACGGTATATACAATTCACTAAAGTTTAGGATCACTTTTGGGGCCACTTTTGTTGTTTAGACCTGACCAAACAAGACCAAAAGAACAAGACATGCTGACATTGTCAGAGTTAGAAATGATGATTTTGATGGAAACGATGAGTGTTCTTCAAACTTTGCCTTTATAAAAAAAAAAAAAAAAACACCCTTTGCAGCAATTACAGCCTGACAAACTATAGCCATTCTAGCCGTCAAGATTATCTGATGAGATTTCACCCCATGGAACATGGAATATCTTCCACAAGATGGATTGGCTTGATGGAGTCTTCCTCCGTACCATACGGCCACGCTGCTCCCACAACGGCTCAATGGGGTTCAGATCCAGAGACTGTGCTGGCCGCTCCACTACAGTCAGAATTCCGGCTAACTGTTTGTGTAATGGATAAAAATGTTTGTGAATTGCATGAAAATGTGCTTTCTTTGCAAGTGATCCCAGACTATCAAGCGGTAATGTGGGCGGAATAGTAAAAGTGCACAAGAGTAGTGTATGCATTGTTATTATTGTCCTTGAATATATCTTAATATTATATGGGGTAAATTTGCTAATATACAGTAGATGATTAGGTATGAAGCAGGCTAAGTTGTCAGAATATATATTGACAAGCACTAAAAAGATAAAACTGTAGCATAACAGACATAACATCTATAGTGTTGTAACAATTTGTTTGATTGATCACACAACTTTGCATGTTCAGAAAAAAAAATATGGGCAAGATCATACATAAAACTATAAATGTTGCATCAACATACAGGAAACATTACATAATCTTGAAATGAAGATTCCATAATACCTAGAAAACCTATCTATTACTGGAGAGGTGATCAAGGTGGAACTGTAAGGTTTATTCTAGTAAATGCATGACATATAATAAATCATGTTCTGTTCACTATTCCAACATGTGTCCAATACAGCGATCACTGTTCAACACAATTATGTCAACAGAGACATTTTTGTTCCCTCATTTCATTCCCCCTTATAAAACTCAAAATGGGCCTTTTATTAGAAGCAACCTGAAACTAAGGTCCATTTGTGCCCCTTTTCAGAACAAAATGAGGGGATTCTAAAATCTCCTTTACACCATGAAAGATGCCCAATAGCAAAGTAATGAAAAAGAAAATAAACATTAAGACCAATAACTACATTGTAAGCTGATCTCAGGTAAAGACCTATTTTAAGCATGGAGAAGGTGGAGAAGGCCAGACTGGCTACATCAACTATTAAATCAAGACCCACAGGTCATAGTGCTAAAAACCAACAAGACGTACTGTATAAGCTTCTAGTGTTGAGTAAAAGAATTAAGACAAAACTGAAATTCAACATTTTAATGACAAAAAAGTTTATATTATTTATTTTATGTAATGAAAATTATTTACAACAATCATTATTTAATATATAAATATGGGGTCACCTTCTCAATCCATACCTGCTTGATTCCTTCCTGATGATCCTGCATTTTTGCCACAGAAGTTCACAATTCACTTGAAAATTCCCGCAAATTTTTGTGCAGAGGTAGACATCCTCGCTTCAGAAAGTGGAAGTCCTGCTACATTTAGGCATTTGACAGACGCCCTCATCCGGAGTGACTTACATTTTTATCTCCTTATACATCTGAGCAGGTGAGGGTTATGGGCCTTGCTTGGGGGCCCAACAGGGACAACTTGGTGGTTTTATGATTTGAATCTGGGCCTTCTGAACTGTAGTCCAATGATTTAATCACTGACCTGCATAGTTGTTCCATTCATTAACTAAACCAGCTGATTCTAATTATACAACAGTACAATTCCAACCGAGCAATCTGATTGGACAAGAAGCCTTTCATGGTATTCTAATAATGGTTACTTGCAATAACTCTTGACTGCAGCATAAGGGAAAGTATGTCAGAACAGTCAGCAACTTCATCTTCTCTACCGTTTATGCTGTGCGAAGGGTCATGGGCCACCCAGTCGTCTACTGAAAATGTAGCTAGTGTAATGAGGGCCAAAATGTAATGGCTAAACAACTGGGTCAGAGCAAGTCCAAAACTGCAGCTCTTGTGGGATGTTCCCAGACTGCAGTGGTTAGGACATACCAAAACTGATCCAAGGATGGAAAACCGGCAACAGTATCATGAGTGGCTAAAGCTCACTGATGCACATGGGAAACGAAGGCTGTGATCCAATAGAAGCGCTAGTGTAGCTCAAATTGATGAGAAGGTTAATGTAGGAGACCACAAGTGTTCAAAATGGATGAAGACGGCAGACGTGGTCGATGGATTTGTAAAACCTCTAGGCTACTCTGGTGACCTTTCCATCTTTATGTATGGCCCCATGAAATACATTTCGGGGAAAATAATAAGTGGGTTCAGAGCTTTTAAACACTCATGGAGACATGATGAATGATGGTGGAGAGGATGCACAGTGCAGTAAAGCTTTGAGGAATGTGTCTGCAGGCTAAGGGTGGAGCTGATTGAAAGAGTCTTAACAGAATGCGAAGGTGCCAAACATCAAACTTGCAAAAATACTTGTAAGCATGTAAAGACAGTATTTTATAGCAAATATGGCAACTATGTTTAACCCTTTAAACCCCTGTTTAAATTCTAGCACTTCTTTAAAAAACTGATTTGTTTAAAGATCATAATGTTTTATGATTGTAAAACACTACAATCCATCTTCCTGTACAGGGCCTATCCCATGGGATGCTAGGGGCACTAGATAGGATACACCCTAGACAAGGTGCTAATCCATCACAGGGCAAAAGCATGCACACTCACACACTATAGACAATTTGGGACCGCTAATTAGCTTAATCTGGGAAGAAACCGGAGTACCCCTGGGAAACCCACCAAGCATGGGGAGAACATGCAAATTCCATACCTGAGAAAGGAATCGAAACCCTGAAGCCACTATGCCACCTAAAATTATACTAATAATAAAACAAACAACTATTAATACTGTAGCAAGACACGATACATGTTACATTCTCATTAGGGGCTGAACTACCCGAAAGGTCTGATCCTTTAGGTCTTTTTATCTTTGCTTTCAGTGGATCTGGTGAATTGCGGTGATGAAATATTGAATAAGGATAGACTACCTCAGACCATCACTCTTAACCATAATATGAAACTTGGACAAAATTGAGAGTTCCAACATTAAAATGAGCCGAATCAACAACGTACTGTACAGTGGAGCAAAAAGGTATTTAGTCAGCCACAAGTTGTGTCAGTTCTCCCACGTATAAAAGATGAGAGAGACCTGTAATTTTCATCATAGATGCAACTCTTTCGTTGCTTGGGCGTTGTGTTTGGGATCATTGTCATGCTGAAAGATCCAGCCACGTTTCATATTTAATGCCCTTGCTGATGGAAGGAGGTTTTCACTCAAAATCTCACGATACATGGCCCCATTCAATCTTTCCTTTACACGGATCAGTCGTCCTGGTCCCTTTGCAGAAAAACAGCCCCAAAGCATGATGTTTCCACCCCCATGCTTCACAGTAGGTATGGTATTCTTTGGATGCAACTCAGCATTCTTTCTCCTCCAAACATGACAAGTTGAGTTCTTACCAAAAAAAATCTATTTTGGTTTCATCTGACCATATGACATTCTCCCAATCCTCTTCTAGATCATCCAAATGCTCTCTAGCAAACTTCAGACGGGCCTGGACACATCTGGCACTGCAGGATTTGAGTCCCTGGATTTTTAGTGTGTTACGGATGGTAGACTTTGTTACTTTGGTCCCAGCTCTCTGCAGGTCATTCCGTGTGGTTTTGGGATTTTTGCTCACAGTTCTTGTAATCATTTTGACCCCACGGGGTGAGATCTTGGATGGAGCCCCAGATCGAGGGAGATTATCAGTGGTCTTGTATGTCTTCCATTTTCCAATAATTGTTCCCACAGTTAAATTCTTCACACCAAGCTGCTTACCTATTGCAGATTGAGTCTTTCCAGCCTGGTGCAGGTCTACAACTTTGTTTCTGGTGTCCTTTGACAGCTTTTTGGTTTCGGCCATCAACTGTTTGAGGTTGTGGACAGGTGTCTTTTATACTGATAATGAGTTCAAAGAGATGCCATTAATACAGGTAACGAGTGGAGGACAG
This sequence comes from Clarias gariepinus, assembly GCF_024256425.1. Taxonomy (NCBI): domain Eukaryota; kingdom Metazoa; phylum Chordata; class Actinopteri; order Siluriformes; family Clariidae; genus Clarias; species Clarias gariepinus. Next base: position 15,875,507 of record NC_071119.1, read on the forward strand.
AGGAGCCTCTTAAAAAAGTTACAGGTCTGTGAGAGCCAAAAATTTTGCTTCTTTGTAGGTGACCAAATACTTATTTTCCCAAGGAATTTACCAATTAATTCATTAAAAATCCCTACAATGTAATTTTCTGGTTTTTTTAATTTTATTTTGTCTCTCATAGTTGAGGTATACCTATGATGAAAATTACAGGCCTCTCTTATCTTTTTAAGTAAGAGAACTTGCCCAATTGGTGGCTGACTAAATACTTTTTTGCCCTACTGTACCACAGGAATTCTGTTCACAGGTTTACTTTGCACAAACAAAGTGATTGGCACTTACTTTTGGTCAAGATTTTTTTTTTATTTTCTTTTATTATTTTCATTTTAATAAAACCATTTTAAAGTAGTGACAAGCATGTCAGTATTCAATCAATTAACACCATGTTAACTAACACTGCCTAATATACAGGAGAAAAAGACTTGACAAAGGAGACATCTATAAATACAGTTTAAAAAATGTAAAATTAAGACCTTGAATATCTGCAAATGTACATTAATGCATACTCTTTTTTTTCCAGGGATTATGCAGGATAAAAGAAAAATTTGCAACACATACATTGACATGACCACTGAGATTTTTGTGCATATTTTGCAAAAATCAATATAAAAACTTTAGACAAAATTTACACAGAGGAATGTAAAAGATTATTGCTGTATATTGTGAAAATCGTGGGGTAGAGGAAAGCGGCGATTGTGCTACGAACAGTCTAGCGCTGGCCGTATTTGGCCGACCAGTCGGTGCGACCGTGAACAGGCTGCAGAGGAGCTCGGGCGCCGGGTGTGCTCTTGGTGGGGGACGCCACGTACGATGACGTGCCTGTGTGACTATTTGACCTGCTTGATTTCCATGTTGCATAATCTAAGATATGACAAGATAAAAAAAAAAAATTAAATACAGGTCTATCCCCCAGGGGGAACATTAAACCCTAAATACCTGCGAGTAAAAGCACTAATTACATATAATAGATGTTTGAACATACACACAATGCTAAGACATCTGTGCAGACGAAGTGCAAAAACACCTGACGTTGACTGAAACATTTACATTCAGGGTGTAGGATTTGTGTATGCAACTGAATGTCAAAGCAAGGAGTATTCACAGGTGTGCAAAATTAAGTTTGTGAAAGGCATTTCTCAAGGGCGCAATTATTTGTATAATTGTGTTTTTGGGAATTTAGGGATTTGAGACCTAATGATTAAATGCACATGTGTGATTTCTTCATTACAAAAATAAGGCAATGTGAGATGTTTCTGCATAATATTGCAATTTTGCTTTATGTAAAATCAAGTAAAGTAATAAACCCCTGAATGAAAATCAAGTAAAATATTAAACCCCTGAATGAAATAAGGTTTTTACATTGTTTTTACATTCTCCATACTACAGTAAAACTAAAACTTTCCTTTTTTTGTAAATTCTAGTTTGGACAGCTACAAAAACAGAAATTCTTCTTTACTTGATCCCACACTTGGCATATTCTCCTTGGCTCATCCTAAAATTGCCCCCTAGGTACGTGTGTAACATGTTTAGGATGCCGATAATTCTAAATCATATTACGTACTATAACAAAGCATGGTTAAAATTCTTACAGCTGAAGATTTGGATACATTTTGATAAGAGTACAGCTGGACATTATTTAGATGTCCTCACAATTAATTAAAAAAATGAATAAATAAACTAAAAAAAAAACTCTAAACAATGCTTAAATGTTAAGTTTGCACCAATGCCCCAGGGCCAATATTTGCAGCAATTACAGAGGAGTTGTCTCAGATGTGTCTCTACAAGCCACATTAAATGGGCAGTGCTAGTAGCGTTTGTAGACAGCAATTTTCATGTTTCAAGTCACGACACAGTTTTCAGTTGGATTTAGTTTTAGCTTTGATTCTGCCGGTCTAATATTAACAGATCCTTTTTCCTTTTGTTTCAAGCTATTCCTTTGTAGATTTTGCCATGTGATTTGTAGAAGAAGCATCAAGCACATTATTTGCTTGTATCTGGTCTTATCCATGTTTCTATACTGTAAATGGACCACAAAGCATGATCCTACCCCCCCTATAATAAGGAGAAAGTGACTTAAAATGAGCCATGAGCATGGTCCATGAGCTTGGTCGCAGTGGTTTGGGTCTTCCAGGTCAATCACAAAGCTAACAACTTTGTGGAGCTGGTTAGAATTCTGGTGAAGGACAATGCACCATCATGGATTCTCTCTTTTTTTTGTTTTTTTGTTAATTTAAGAAAAAAAAAAAACGAAGAATGCGTCAAAGACGACGCATTCTTCGCATGGATGAATGGATTGATCCTGAAGAAAATTTTAGAATGAAAACCAATCATGCAGTTATAAATCATGCCTAAATATTTTGTCATTTACATGTTACTTTATTATAAATATGTACATTTTACAATTGTTTACAAATTCATAAAAACAAATTGCCTGTTTTTAATCAATAAAAAAAATACATTTTAAAATCCCAATGTCCAGGTCCCAAAAAACGAGTTTAATGTTTATTTTCTACACTTTTGAGGCATAAACAATTACAATAACACGTACTAACCAAAAAAAAATGCGTGTTCACAATTATATCTATTCAACTGAGAGCTCATGCTAGTAATCATATCTAAAGCAACACCCGCACCATGAATAGCGACCCCCCATAACAGCATGCCCTATTCTGTTTTATTTCTTAGTTAACTTGATGAAGTGTGTGATGACTTTCATTTAAATAAATGTGTTATTCGGTTCTGTAACTCACTTGAGGGTGTTGAATCAACTGGTGTGAGATGCACTCTTTGGCCACCTGAACCAACCTCATTCTTATAAACTGAGGGCAAGTATCCGAGTGCACGCACACCTGCAACATATTTTACATTTGCCACATCATAAATGTTTTAAGATTTTCTATTCCAAAAGCAGAGAAAAACAGTCCTGATGAGGATTTTTTTTATGTTTCCATGCACGTTAACGAATATTATCCATTAGACATCACAGTATTCTAACTGATACCCCATTGAGTGGCACAAAAATACACACAGTGTTTGTCTCTTACCGTGGTTGCCCCTGACAGGAAGCGTCCCTCCGACAGGAACTCTGCTGCCCTCCCACATGTTCCCACTGTAGTCCTTCGCTGCATTAACTGCTATATTCTTCTTCGTGTTTAACCCTGTCAAAAGTAAGCATTTAACATATACAAGCTAATGAAATCAAGCTAAGGACAAACTAAAATGACGGAATTTGATTATGGAACTTAAAGCATATTATGTTAAATCGTGTTACTGCTTTGAATTAGGGTGTTGCATAATACCAGATGGAGAGCTAACACCCTCTTCTGGAAAGAGTGCATGAATTGCAGTTGTTGTACAGTAAGGTCTATAAATAACTAACTACAAGGGAACAGAAAAAGTAAAATTACTAGTCCCATCCATCTATTTAGAAACTTCTGTAGAACAAATAGGGACAGTGGAGACCAATGGTGACCATTGGAGAAAACCGAAGTACCTGGAGAAATCAGACCAGGAGGCGGGAATCGAACCCGGACCCCGGAAGTGCAAGGCCATAGTGCATGCAAAATAAATTCTGTTTAGGTCAAGACCAAAGTCATCAGATTAATAATTATAATTTTTTTTTTATCTTAAACCAGTTCAGACTGTGTGATTACAGCAGCCTTTTAACATTATTATTTGTTAAACTGCATATAACAGACTTTTTAATTAAATGTCCTCTAATAGAGACATCTGCAAGTAACCCTTTTTTTTGGACATTTTTATTCGGTCTGATAATGTTTTGCCAATTACAGGGTTAATCAGTGCAGGCTCGCAGAAAATGGTGAACTGGGAAGAATGAAACGAATTCATGCTGTCAAAATAAATAAACCTCCTCACATCTGAACAGCTGACATTCATAGACACTGTGTTATGTTCCATGCTACACAATTTGTGCCTAAACAGACATTCTAATATTAGACATTCTCTCTGCTGCAACGACCTGGTTTTCTTTTAAATCCTAAATTCAGATTAAAACTTGGCCATTGCCACTAGCTATCCTGTGAGTCGAGTAATCTATTAGTATTGTATCCTTTTAATACAGGTACTAAATGTAATGGGTTTAGAGTTATGGTAATTTGTTCAGGTACTTTGGCAGAACTGTGCTCTAGAATAGCACTGTTCCTCCCCCTACGGTTCACTAAATGTATTAGCCGAGGCAGCAAAAAATAAGGCACCACCTGACTCTGTAATACGCACCTCTGCACAGTTCTCACTCCTATTCCAAGCACAGGGAACCATTACGGTTTCATTTTTTGTTTCCTCTACTATCACACATTAGCAAGTTTACATTTGGATTTCTAATTAACACAACTAGGCAGCCATGTGCTTTATGCAAAGATCATAAGTTTGGAATTTTATCATATTCCTCCATGTTAAGCATGTACATGCTCATATTGTATCTATTCAAAGATAAAAAAAAAATTCTGCTTTAAAATGCATTATGTATTTAGAAACATTAACAGTGAGCTACACAGCTTGAGTGATTTAGCTGAGATGGCAGTTGTAAATACCTGGTAAATATCTTGATTGCTTCAGGTAATGCTGTTTGGCTGACGCCGTCCTGGATGGCTCCTGGAAGGGCAGCGCGTTATTTACATTTGTAGCCCCTTCTCTCCTGGCGCTGGATAGACTGAAGTCCAAAACGTTTCCAAGCCTGCATTCAGTAATACAGTCTCTAACTAGTGCGTCAAGAAACTAACAAACAGTAATTAAGATGAAGCATGTATAATGTCTGTATGCTGACCCATGACTTCTACTTGAGATTTTATAGTGTTAGTAATGTCTTTCCATGCAGACCTGCATAACATGGTACATCTTGGTGGTATTAATATCAGAAGCATAAAATTGATACTGACATTTGGAAGACACCTTTATCCAGATCAACTTTAATTTTTTTAAACAACAAATTTTTTTTTACATCTGAGCAATTGAGGGTTAAGAGCCTTGCTCAAGGACCCAACGGTGGCAACTTGGTGGTGCTGAGGTTTAAAACCATGATCTTTTGATCCATAGTTTAATGCCTTAACCACTGAGCCACCCCTGACCCTGACTTTCCTAAAGGCAAGTCAAATGCACTCTTAATTACACCCCAGCTCATTTTTTTTTTCAGATTTATCCGAGTCTTATAATATTAAATAACATCAATCATTTTCTCCCAAAATATTGCTCAAGGCAACCAAATTACCTGCCGACGCTGCTGTCTCCCTGAAGCTGTTTTTCCTTGCTGATAAAAACAGGTTTATTCAGAGAGGTGATTTTAGCGTCCATGTCCTCATAATCATCCCAGTCCTCTTTCTTTAATACACCGGTCGCATAACCCCACCTCCTGCGGCCTGCTTTAGGTTTTGATAAACTGCTAGACAAATTTGCATTTTCAGGTTCTGGAGTAAGCTGTCAGACAGACAGACAGACAGACAGACACAAAATCAAAATAACCTACACATACATATCATACATATCATATAAAAGCAATCAGAACAACATATTGTATGATATATACAGTATATTGCCATTATTAATTTTGTTTTGTAATCAAACTAAGACATTAACTTCAGGATGGTACACAGATGTAAAAAAAACTGAAATCCTCAAATATCCAAAAATAAAATTCCCCAACATAAGAACAAGTTCTGTTCCAGGAGAACGTTCGTAAGTCGGGTTCGTTCATAAGTAAGACAAAGTGAGTCTTGTGAAGGTTGGCTCCAACCATGGCTGGCAGTAAAAGATGCAAACAGGCTTTTTAATGAATACACATTAAGCTGAATGGGACTTAAATGTGTGTAAGTCTGGGACCTACTGTACCAAGTTTTCTTTAACAGGTAATTTGGTGGATTAAAGCAGACTAGTAGTTTTCTATAATTCTTTTAAGTTGATATGAATAATGCTGGTAATACAGAAAGTGATACTGCTTCATCCATCCCTAAACCCTGACTAAATTGCAGGATGCAGCTGCAGTGTTATTCTGTGAGACTGCTGTTTTTAATCTTCCAGTTAAACCACTACTGTATGTTGCTTTAACTTCTGTGTGTCTCTAGTTTAATGACCAAGTCAGGATAATTCACTAGTATTTAACAGGCTGAAGTGCCAATAAACAAACTTTCAGGATCTCTTTAATTAGTTACTTAAATAGGCTTTTTTTTATAAACACCAACAGCATGAATTTCAAATTTGTTCATTACTTATATATTTTTTTGGTTTCAGATATTATACATTTTGATGATATACCCAAAATAAAATTAACCAATCCATATCGCAAAATATATTTATTTAATATTAATATTCCTGCATTCTAATGTTTGATACAAACAATAACTGAGACTCTTAACCTGTATATGCATGATTTAGGTGCTACACTGCATCCACATCATTGGCAGTGTAATAGCATGACCGGGCAGAGGTACAGATCTTCCTATTAAGCTGGCCAATAAGTTTAGGTTCTATTCAATTTTGAAAACAGATGTTTCACATTTCCAAACAAACTCACTCACCTTGCTTTGCAAGCCTTTGTCATGTATTATAGGGAAGCGGCTTTGCACGGTCCTGTCCGTCTTGACCTCTGCCTTTCCTAGTCTTTTAGGTGGCTCTGGAACGTGTTGTAGTTTATGGGCTGTTTCAGGTAAAGCGATCGGTGGGATCTGATGAGAATGGTCAGGCCTGAGTTGCGGAGGCTGAGTTTGTCCTTGATCCTGAATCTGCTGTGGTGCGCCTAGGACCTGACCCACATGAAAGTAGGGATAGCGCAGGACCTGGGATTCATCAAAAACAGTGATTTTAGTGTTGAACTCTGCTGGGACTGTGCAACAACATTTTTGGTGCAACATGAAATCAGTTTACATCATCACATTTTCAAAAAGGATGATATTACATAACACTGCAGTGGTGGTATGCAGCATCAGAACTCAGACCTGCCAACGCTGAAGAAAAAAAAAATGAGCAGAAGGGAGCTGGGTACAAGTTAAAAAACTGTACATATTAATAAACAGTACATTTTCTATACAGTGCATTGACAAATTGCTTCCCTAATATCTTTTGAATGAGCTTAGCGTTAATACTTTCACTGTAAATATAAAAATGGGCTGGACTCGTCTGAACACTGTGGATTTAAACACTGTGGATTTAAAAAGCGTTTTAAATGTGACCGTTTCCTGTTGACCCATTTTTTTCCCTCCTGAAAAATTTCCCAAATGAATGCAATCGAAAGCATTAAAAATTCTGGGGAATCAACAGTAAACTTTATATATATATATATATATATATATATATATATATATATATATATATATATATATATAGGTAAAGTACCAGTCAAAAGTTTGGACACACCAAAAAAAAAAAATTTTTTGGTTACACAAGACACTGAGGTCAGCCTTAATGGAATAATTTGTGCAAAAATGCAAGCTACAAGCTGCAGAGGCCAGGTAATTTATAGTTACCAGCCTCAGTAATCACCAGTTAACAAACAGCACCTCAGTGAAGGCTTTACAGATCATAGGTATTTCAATATCAACTGTTCAAAGAAGATTATACTGCGTATTTTGGACAGCTTCAGCATTGTTTTACAATTTTGAAAGAAATAAAAATCAGGGAAGACCATGGAATTAAAAGGTGCATCCAAACTTTTGACTGGTAGTGTATAAATACTAGGGGTGTAACGGTACAGTATGTATGTGCAGTCAAATCTCTGCTTTGGTAACATGCCGTGATTCAAGTGAGATCTGTCTACCTTTAACTAATGCTGAGTCATTCTCTTAATTCAATTGACTCAAATTATTGTTTTAATGTGATTTCTAAAATTGTATATAACATGATTGACTCAGGCGAGTGGTGGCTCAGGCATCTAAATTATAAACGTTATCATAATTGACCCATTTTTTTTTTTTTTAATCTCGATGAACATTATTTAAAAGTGAAAACCAATACTAATAAAAAATAAACATTCTCCTAACCATGCACTTAAATTCAAAAAATGTAATAAAATGCCAAGATAAACAGGCAGCACTGGGCTGTGGACTGATATCCAAGCGAAGGTTTTAAATATCTCTTTAGAGATATGGATCTGGCACAGGTTGGAAAAGTCAAATAAACAAAAACATAGTGGAATGTAAAAGTATGTTAACCTTTTGGAATTTCATGGTTTCCTGCACTAATTCGTCATACTTCGGAGGAAACCAAAGTACCCAGAGGAAACCCTCAAAACACGGGGAGAAGATTAAAACTCTTGGCAATGGCTTGGAGTTTGATTTCAGAACTGTATGGAAGTGTGGTAATGTCCAAATAGTGTTGGTAAATAGTTGTGTGTACAGTCCCCAGAGACAGATGCTTCTCTTCTGCAAGTTATCCATCTGTTTTCAGGGATCAGTCGTTCCCCTAGATGTACACGGGAACGACTACAATGGGCTCCGATACACATCGAGGGATCATTACTCATGGACCTTCTTTAAAAATATCCAGACCATTGAAATGGTTTACTGTGTCCAGGAGTCACATCATATTATTGTACTGTGCTGAAAGTCCTCTGTAAATGTTGATTGGTTTTATGACTTCATTTACGAGAAATTTTACCAGAGAGCTTCTATACGAAATGTAAAGTTAACATGCTTGCATTTGTATAGACAAGTTTATTTTTATTCTTTGACTTACCTGACCAACCGCTGGTCTTTTTTTAGGGTCCCACTGCAGCAGGTCTCTCATCACCTGAATGGCTTCAGAGCTGGCATTGGGAATCAGGGTAGTTAGGCTGGTGGGCACACACTGTGGCCAGCGGAAATTCATGGAGGCAGCCAGCTGGGACCCTTCAGGCCAGTCATTCTACATAGTCCAGGTAAACATCAAAAGCACAATTAACACTATATAATTTCAATATATTGTTTCTTAAACATTAGATTTTTTTTTTTACTAATCTAGGTCTGCTGTATAATATAATGCCAAGCATTGTTTTCTTGCTACCTTTTTGGGAGTTCCCAAAACTTGGCAGATCTTGAAAATAGTGTCCACCTCACTGGAGCCGGGAAACAGAGGTCTGAGCGTGTAGAGTTCAGCCATGATGCACCCTACGGCCCACTGGTCTATCGGAGAGCTGTAGCTTTTGGACTTCAGGAGCACTTCTGGAGCTCGATACCTAAATGTATGGGAAATTGGATATTGGATGGACTTTGGATAGCCTGTGATGTTACATATTTATTTACATTTTTTTTGTTTACATTTAGCATCATTTGACAGACGCTCTTATCCAGAGCGACTTACATTTTTATCTCATTATACATCTGAGCAGTTCAGGATTATGGGCCTTGCTCAAGGGCCCAACAGTGGCAACTTAGTGGTTGTGGGGTTTGAACCTGTGAACTCTAGTCCAATGCCTTAACCACTGAGCTATCCCTGGCCCCTATATAATACACCACTTTCATTGAAAGAAAAGAAAAATTGGAAAATTGAGAAGTTACCATCTTGTTGATACATATTCAGTGTAAGGAGGACAAGATCGGATCTCTCGAGCTAGTCCAAAGTCAGCGATTTTCACCAGCTCAGGACCCATGCACAAAAGATTCTCTGGCTTCAAGTCTCTATGAAAAAAGCCTATAGACAGGATAGATACATCAGAAACAACAAATTTATAGGAAAGTTATGTTCAGGAGTATATCTTTAGCATTAAAGGTGTATTTCTTTTTTGTATTATTATTTTATATCAGAAACATATTAAACATTCAACCAATTTATATGAACCAATAAATTGTAAAGTTATAGATATAATGTAAACAAATGAATAAAGAAATAAATATCAGATTATAAATTCGCTTGGCCAGAAGAACAAGATTTTATACAAGGTTCTTTAAATACACATTTGCTAAAAACTGTAAAAGTTTTTTCTGGTTTCATCTAAAGTTCTTTAAAGTTTGTTCTGGTAGGAATCATGGCATTGTCTCATGGCATTAAAACTTGGGCAGATCAAAAGTATATGCTTTATAGTCAGATAAGTGCTACAGTGCTGACATTTTGGAGCAGTAAACTTCCTCGCCCTTCAGTTCAAACAGCTAGACACGTAGTGATCCCAGGATATCACCGCCACGGCATAAAAAAGTACTACTCAGTCGTAGTAGGGATTTGCAGGATGGCCGACTTCCAGTCCTGGACTGGGGTCATAGAGCTTACCACCCTGGCATAAATAACTAGTTATACCAGGAGTTACATATTTAAATGTTAACACCGTTAGAATGGAAAAACTTTGGGTCTTCTTTGGTTCATCTACGTTAACGAGTCCCTTCGCCCTTCTCTTTCATAATAGCTTCTTCCTTATATTTTTTTTTCTCCTTACAGTATGATCATCTCCTATTTGGCTGTTTAGTGGACTGAAGTTCGAAAAGACCGCCACATCCTATGCACAAATAAAGGCTCCCTTCCCTTAGTGCTGACTAACTGCAGCAGTGTTTTGTGGGTCGAGTAGAACAGAATGTTTATTTCCTTCTCACAAAGCCAGAGATGCATTCAGAAACGCATCTTTGTACGCCCGTACGCACACAGGACAGACAGCTAGCGGACCGAAAGGAGATATTTCCTATTCCTTATTATAATGTAATCAATTACTGCATCCTCAAGAATGTTTTTTAACAAAGTGTTAACAAAATAGTGTTTCATATTATCCAGCATGCTCAGTAAAACCTCCCAGCAGTTTTAATTATAAAACTGCATCTACAGGTTGTGCCTTTTATATGGATACATCTAAATAAAAATGATATTAACTTCCTGTTTGTGGCACATTAGTATATGTGAGGGGGAAAACTTTTCAAGATGGGTGGTGACCATGGTGGCCATTTTAAAGTCAGCCATTTTGGATCCAACTTTAGTTTTTTTCAATAGGAAGCGGGTCATGTGACACATCAAACTTTTTGGGAATTTCACAAGAAAAACAATGGTGTGCTTGGTTTTAACGTAATGTTATTCTTTCATGAGTTATTTACAAGTTTCTCTTTGTTTACAACCATTGACATGTCGCAGAGTTTAACGCGTGGGGAGCGAATAGAAATTGTGTGTTGATGTTTAGCGAACACCGTAACCAGGTCATTGCAGCAGATTTTAATGCAAGACACCCTACGAGACCACCCATCTCCCATGCTACAGTTAGCACACTGCTTGCTAAGTTTCGTGAAACTGGTTCAGTGTTGAATTTGCCAAAATGTGGACGTATGAAAACTGTCACTAATGAAGAAACATCGGTGGCTATCCTAGCTTTATTCAGCATAAGCCCACAGCGTAGCATTTGCCGCATGTCACTGGAAAGTGGCATTAGTTGAACATCCCTTCGGTGGATATTAGCTACTCACAAATGGCACCCTCACAAACTCCAGCTACTGCAGGACCTCAACAAGGATGACCCAGATCGGCGCACTGAATTTGCAGAATGGGCAAAACAAAAATTGAATCAGGACCCTCAGTTTATGCAGAAGATTTTGTTCAGTGATGAGGCAAACCTTTATGTGAATAGTAAAGGTAACAAACAAAACCACCGCTATTGGTCTGACACTAACCCACATTAGATAGATCCCTCCAAAATGTGGTATATGGGGTACAAAGATACCCCTATTCTTCATCAATGGAAACCTCTGGATAAGCAAAATTGCTACATGATGATGCGTTTCCCCTCTTTATGCACTGAAGCTGGCACGTTCCCTGAGTTTTTCCAGCAAGATGGTGCACCACCACATTATGGGTGTCAGGCCCGAGCATTCCTAGATGAACAGTTTCCTGGAAAGTGGATTGGTCGTCGTGGGCCAGTTGAATGGCCTCCAAGGTCTCCCGATCTGACCCCCTTAGACTTTTATCTTTGGGGTCATCTGAAGGCAACTGTCTATGCTGTAAAGATTCGAGATGTGCAGCACCTAAAACTACGGATACTGGAAGCCTGTGCTAGCATTTCTCCTGCAGTGTTGCTATCAGTGTGTGAAGAGTGGGAGAAGAGGGTTGCATTGACAATCCAACACAATGGGCAGCACATTGAACACATTTTATAAGTCGTCAGAAACTTGTAAATAACTCATGCAAGAATGAAGTTACGTTAAAACCAAGCACACCATTGTTTTTCTTGTGAAATTCCCAATAAGGTTGATGTGTCACATGACCCTCTTCTTATTGAAAAAAACAAAAGTTGGATCCAAAATGGCCGACTTCAAAATGGCCACCATGGTCACCACCCATCTTGAAAAGTTTTCCCCCTTACATATACTAATGTGCCACAAACAGGAAGTTAATATCACCAACCATTCCCATTTTATTAAGGTGTATCCATATGAATGACACAACCTGTACTATAACACTACAGATTATTTTCAAGCAGTTTTCCCATCAAATATTGACTGTGTTCATTGTTATTACTCTTCAGCGCTATCAATAGAAGGGTTTGTTTGTTTTTTTATTGTTAACATTTTTTTAAAGGCATTTTTAATGTTTGTCCAAGACTTTTGCACAGTACTGTAAGTAAAACAGCTGTTAGGTTTTACTGAGTGTGCTGGAGTATGAGTTCTTGCTCTTTTCTATTTTCATGCAAAACCCAGGAGCATACATTATTATTTTTATTTTCCATCCGTCATGTAATATGTTGCTTTTGTAGCATGTTCGTTATTTATGTATTGATTTATTTTATCAAAGTTATGCTTGGAAAAAAATGTATAGTTTTGTACATAATGCAAACATGATAAACAAATCAAAAACTTTGAACAATCTTCTAACAATAATATGGTGCCTAAGACTGTTGCACAGTACTGTACATAACCACAAATGCTTCTGACAAAGTTTTAATTTTATAAATAAAGAAATAAATAAATACATATCTAATTTTTAAAAACATATTTATTTTATAGAAGTTAAACTTAAAAAACATATTAAGGTTAAATTATGTCACGGAAGATTCTTTTTGGCATGTTGTAAAAAGATGAAGATTGATGTTGTGAAAGATACCATGTTTGTGAATGAATGCGAGCCCCTGTAGAATCTGAAACATGATATTCCTCACTGCAGACTCGGGGAACATCCGTGACCTAAAAGAAAGAAAAGAAGAAAAAAAAAGTATAGGTGTGTACTATAGTCTTATAAGAAAATCTATTTTGAGAAACTGTATTCTGTAGCCTTTGGCACATTTATTGGTTACCTTTCTTTCATTAGCTGGTAGAGGTTCTCCTTCATATACTCGAACACAAAGTAAAGTTGATCGTTTTCCCGGATTACCTCCTTCAGCTTGATCACGTTGGCATGGTTAAGTTTCTTCAGGGACTGGGAGTGAAAGAAATCGCTGCTTTACCAATTAACAGAACTCATTCAACGTTTAGAATATTTCTAATGGGAAAAAATAAGGTTCGTATGCACAATAACGGAGATAAAACAGGGTACAGATGATGCAACAGAAATATACTTTAAGGGTTTTATCGAATATAGGTAGCTATTGCTCCGAGAACCAAGAGAGTAAGAGTTACATTTTATCTAGGCATAAACACGCTGCCCACTTTATTAGAAACACCTGGATAGGACAATAAATATGATTGACCGGGAGAATAATGGCAGAAATGAAGTGGCCAGTGAGTTTATTGCTAAGGTAAAAGCATCATCTGTAAGCAGGGATGTGCTGATACGTGAACATGCAATACAGAATATTGTTACAACAATCAACACAGTGTGGATACAATTTCTTTAAATTAGTTTTTAAACTGATATAATTAAATGATATTGCAAACCGATAAAAAACAAGAGCTATCATGTTATGAGAATTGTACATCAGCACAGGCCTGCTTATAAACTCTCTAGTTTCATGCATCGTAAAGAACTCATCACATCATCATCATCATCATCATGAAATAAACGTTCTTGATAGACTGATTGTTTAATTGCATGCTTGTTAAGATTAAAACAGGGGGAAAAGTGGAGTTAGAAACACTGCAGTTTCAAGACAATCAAGACACACAAGTCACCTACTATCTTCATGGTGCTGCTGCAGAAATTAAGTTGTTTTTGTTTGTTTGTTTGTTTTTTTTAAAACATGGTATGCCAGCAATTATGGACACAAAAAACACACAAGTGACAATACGATCATAAAAAATGCAAGAATGTTTATTCCACACACCTGCAGAGCGGAGCCAGAACAGAGCCAGAAATTATTTGTATGTGGAAATGCATTTGGAGATGAATGCATGAAATGGTAGAACATTTTCTTCATCCTGAAAACAACCGTTCTTACCTTGACTTCCCTGAGATTCATGCACTCCTCCCAAGAATAGAATTTCCTTTTCATTCTGCATGATGAAATAATAATTGTTAATAAAAAAAACTTTTTTAAAGTTTCAACAGAATAAAACAAGTTCATCAAAGGATTAAAAGTATTAAAATCGAATAAAATATGTTTGATGGACAGAAGGGTTCTGCATGCTGAACATTATGGTGGATTTTCTCCAAATAGTAAAAACTTCCTATTCTGCATCTTGACTTGATCCCAATGTTTATTAAAAGGAAATGTACTCTCTCGTGTCCTAAAGAGTTGCGTAAGCCTCCCCTTAATCATTTTGTAGAGCAGTATTTGTTCCATCACATCAATTGTTTTTTTAGTCAAGCCAAATGCTTTAAAATGTAAATACTCCTTTGAGTTCAATCAGTGGTACACTCCAGTGCTCCTGTTCATGTGCCTTATCCCATAATAACATCCTGTTCAAAATAAAAATAGAGCCCACAATAAACTGTGGCTTTCAGATGCCTGACAGATGTCTACATAATTACCTAAATGGGAGGCTTTAAACTCAGGGTTCACAACCACAGCTGAAGGCCAGCAGTCTGCTCAAATGTGTTTGTTATTTCACCGGTCAGAGGATGCAATGGTACAATTTTTGCACTCTGTCCTACTGGAGAGGGAATGGCAATCACCAGTTGCCTGCATGAAAACATGGAATGCTTCACATGCTACAAGTCGCACAGAAGAAAACTCTCATTGTGGTGTACACCCAACAGCAGTGTTACAGAAAGTGGGGGTGTCTTAGAGAGGATCCCACCTGCTGGGAAACGCCCATGCTGGTGATGATTTGGGAACCTGGAGGGAAGTGATCGGGAGGGTCGTCTGCCTGACTGAAACTCAAGTAATGAGCTGTTGTTTGTCCATAACAAAACCCATGTTCAAACACATCATCATTATACGTGTACTTGGTACCAGAATGCCTTGGACTGAAGGTCAGTGATCGACTGTACAGGTAGTACCTGACCAGGTTCTGTTCCGGGAGCACGTTCGTAAGTCGGATTTGTTCTTAAGTCTGACAAAGTGATTCTCATATGCCTTTGACACAAATACCGAACTTAAAAGCATGCCAATCCACTTGACTAAACCTGTGCCCTTTCCCCACACTGCCATCATGTGGCCAAAAACTGTAATTGCTCCTAAGGAAATAAATCTATTAGTGAATTGTTGTCTCTCCGCCTTTAAATAGCGAGGGACGCTAGTCACAGACGCCATTTTGTCTCTGTTTTTCAATCCGTTTCGTCTCGATTTTAAGGTGTTTTCCACTGTATCTGACTGGGAGCTCTATTGAGGATTTTCTAAAATCCTCTATTGAGGATTTTAAACAGTAAGTTTATTTTACTTTTTTGTTTGTTTGTTTTAGATGTGTTTTAGCATACATCATGTTTCAAACAGGAAATTAAGCTGTTAACCTTAATAACCATCTTTTTTGATGTTTGTGACACTTTAGAATAAGCCTACTTCATACAAAATACAGAGATATACATCATGTTTTGCTGTGCTGCTTAAAAAATACAGAAATATAGGTTTTGGTCCAGAAGAATGTTAAAAACCCCTCAACTTACTTCTTGATGGCAACAAGCTCACCAGACTCCAGGCAGCGGCTCAGTGTGACTGAGCCATACGTGCCGTCGCCAAGCTGCCGGAGGGCAGCGTATCGGTTCATAGTGCCGTTTTCTTTCTCAGCATGACGCGCATGTTCGATGGCCGCTCAAGTGCAGCCAGGGTCTGTGGTTACAGCAGAGTTGAGTGACAGCCCTTGAAGTCATAGTGTTTGAGTCCACAGCACCACCTGCAGGATGACAAAGAATTCGAGGACAGTCAAAGGAGTGGACACACATTTTACATTTATTTAACCCTTACATCATCTCTACCTAAATAGAGAGATGCAGAAGAGCTTTATTTATTCACTCTGTCCAGCTTTTGCACCTTCTCACCCATACACCCTGCTTAAACACAGCTGGGTACAAAGCTTCAGCTTTGAAGTTAACACCAGCACCAGTGACATCGCGCTTGCCATCTCTTACATCGCCGTCTCACTCTCATCATAGTAGTTATCTTCTGTCATTGTCGTTATGTTTTTGTTTCTTCTTGGATTTTTTCCTTCTTCTTTTAGAGTGACTGTTATCCCTTGTAGCTGATTTTTTTGTTTCTTTTTTAGAAAACATTGCTATTAAGGACAACTGGCCTGATCTGTACAGGAATAGATTAATATAAGGTCATGGAGTCATTTCCTATTATACAGATGCTCCTCTGAAATTTTAATGATGATTACTGTACTGTATATCACGTCATAGTTCTAATCAATTAATCCAGTCCGGACGGGGCTGATTTCTAATGATGAAGCATGTTGACAAGAAAACTGATCTAGCTAGTGAATACTATAGCCTGTATATACTATATCAACCAGAAATATAAAGACAGACCTTTCTGTGAAGACCTGTATGCTAAGGACCAGGTATCGGAAAAAACTGGAAATGCTGCTAGTTACAAAATGAAAATATTGATTTTGGAGATATGTGAATTGCCACAGAAAAGAATTGCAATTCATGACTGAATTAAACCATTTCACCCTTGCCAGTGCTTACCCACTATAAGCACAGTGTCTGCTAATTAGAACATTAATACAGCCTCCTTTCATTTGATCTGTGTCCTGTATTAAATGCAAATATGTCTTGCTTTTGGTTCAGTAGCCCTCATGTGTTGCCATTGTTGTATTTTTCGCTTTACTCCATACTATACAATGCCTTACAGTGTGTTGAAGTGAAATGTGAAAAAGTATAAAAAAGAATTTATAAAAACTTAAAATCTAAAGAAAAATTGGCACGTGCACCTGCTATGACGCCCCTCACAAGTTCTAGCGCAACCAATTACCTTTAGAAGTCACATAGTTGGTAAAATGAAGTCCAACTGTGTGCAATCTAAGGGTCATATGGTCTGCCAGATATATGTATAAACATAACCTATCTAAAAGGCCCCAGAGCTCACAAAGACTTATCCAAAGCGACTTGCAGCTGCAATTGCCGCAAAAAGTTGGCTGTACAAAGTACTGATCTTAAAGGGGGTGAATAGTTATGAGCAGGAGCCCATTCTAACGCCATCAGTAATGCATACAGCTTCACAGTGCACACACACAGACTATCAGACGTTCTCCTGCTATCTCGCTCAAGCAAGCGGCACAGATACAAGTCAATGACAAATTTTTTTAAAAATAAATAAACTGCTTGTTTAGAAGTGTGGTGTGCATTAATGGGGAGGCCTTAGACATCAAACTACGTATTTGACTTTTGGGATATGTCAGGTAGAACATAAATTATCATTACTTTTATAAAGGGTCATTCCCAGAATATAGGATTGATTTGGCGAAAAAGTAAAATTCTCAAAATGAGCTTATTATTGTTAATTTTTGGTCATAAAAACAACCAGATACAACCATAAAAACACATGATCTAGTTTCCAATTTTTTGTTCAGTCACATCTGGGGAGTTGGTTCATTATATTGCCTATTTTGTGCTGAAAATAAGAATACGTCACTTTTTATTACACAATCCTGAGCAAAGAAAATGTTTGTTTAAAAAAAATAATAATAAATAAATAAATAAATAAATAAATAAATATATATACAGCAAAACGAATAATGAATATAATGCTTTGAGCTTTAAGGGTTTTAAAAAACAAGTAGGAAGAAGAAGAAGAAGAGCTAATGCAACCGTCAATGTCCCCATCCTGTGACGTCATAACGACACACTCTGACTAACCTTCTGCATGATGCATCAAATCAGCACCAAGCAACACTTCATCACCAGCAGCATCACCAGACATGTTAGAAATATTAAGCTGTAGTGTTTATCACAGAGTTCATGTGTATTTAATACTTAGAAAGTAATAGTATTAGCGATATAACACCATATAAACACAATATTGCGGCAGTGTTAATGTGAGTCAGTGTAATATCTAAGTGCTAAAGCTCAGTGTTGTGAGTGTGAGTGATGCTAGCTAACATGCAGCTACGCTTCACCCTCGCTAACACTCCGTTATTCTAGCGTTAGAGTATTTACCTGTCCGTACATCTCTGCGAGTTCTCTCTCGGGTTATAACAATGTCACTCTAATCCCATCTGCGCATCAACAGGAAGCTGTGGCGTCCCTAACAACAATCCCGAGTGAGTCACACAATAACACACACACACCGCTAACAAACCATTCACTTCCGTGTTTACACAAACCCCGCCTCCCTGCATAACTATTGGCCAGATTGTTCTGTAAAGACCGGGCTTGTAGCCAATCCCAGCGCACGCACAGGTACAACGCCTGCGCCTAGGAACGCGTATGACGTCACTTGTTGCGTCACTGAGAGTCACAAAGTAGACTACAAATGATAGTGATATAAAACTTGTGATGTTGTTACAGAACGATGTATCCGATCGTATCTAATGGACGCGACCTTTAACAGAGTTCAATCTGTTTTAGTGAAAATGTAAGCTTGTGATTTATTTATATATATATATACATTATATATTTATAAAAAATATATATATTAAAGGTCAGGTTAACAAGTATATGCTTTATTTAGATATAACCAAAGGTAACAGGTGAGGTAAAAGATATGAAATAAAATGCCTTTGGGGGAAAAAAAATAGTTATTTACAATTGACGCTTTTATGACCTAGCTTTTATACACACTGCAGTGGAATGGGTTTATTTATTTATTAGTGTGCATGTTTTATATCAAATAGTTTTTGTTTGTTTTTTGTTAAAGGTTTAGAAAAATTGAGTCTAAATTTCGCAGATGTACCAGTAGTAGTCGCTCCGATGAGAACATGGATAAACTCAAGCAGGAAAACGCCTGTCTGAGAAAGACGCTTGATGAAGTTTTTCGCCAGCAGGGGGCGCCATCAGACTCCCAGAGCAACCAAGTTTTGCTAGAGGTAAAGGTGAACATTTGGAACTCTAGCAATGAAGTTTAAAAACCAATAATTTGATCTGTGTGCTCATTCTAGGCTTAATTCATGCACTACAGTATACAGCGTGTGGTGGCACTGTGGCCTCGCACCTCTCGGCTCCAGGGTTCAATTTACAAATTCTAACCCTAACTGTTAAAAAAGAACTTATAAAAATGTTTTCAAATTTGAGTTTCTGTCAACACAGACATTTCTAAAAAAGAAATAAAATCAGGCAATCTTGTGGTGGGCCAAAACTCCAAGGACCCGTTCAAGACTCCCTGTGGTTGGCAGGATCACAATATGATGTAGAAGTTGATGATGATGATGCCCACCATTACAGTACAGTGGTACGGCTGTGATACACCGTAAGACACAAAAGCTGATAATTGACTGTGACATGCCCACAATGTGGTTTAAAAGCGGATGATTGCATGCAATAGGTATATAAATGTCAATACCGTCAGATGTGTGTCAACACCATCAGGTAGGACATTTTGGTGGTAACCTTTTTATTTTATATAAGTAAATTTGATTTTATATAAATAAATTTTCCCACAATAATGTATTTCTAATAAAAAATAAATTTCTGCATTGAATTTTCAAATTACTATATGACAGTTACAAAAAAAAAATTTGATTACTGTATTAGACAAAAATTGTGTTTTCAAGAAAATAATTATAGTTTTATCTTTTAATGCTTGACAGTGTTGACAAAAATCCTGTAATACACTAAAAAGTTTGTCACTTTTACAAAAATGTGACAACTGGGAGGTCATATATTAAGTTTTTAGAAATAATAAACTTTTCTCTATTTTTTATTTTTTTATTTATGTTTTGTCCCAGTTTTCAAGAATGGCTCCTGAGACCAACCCAAATCATCATTGTTGCAAAGCTGCATCTTCACTTTTACGAATTTTTTTTTTTTCTTTTATCAGTCACAAAATGTATGCCATTTTTGTTCAAACGGTATGTGTGTCATTCAGCACAACTAAAACGTCTCTCCTTCACCCACACCTCAGCCTAAACGCAATTTCCTCAAAAACTCCTAAACCAGTTTGTACATTTCCAAGGCTCTAAGAAATTTCGCTGGAGTTAAGAGTGATTTCTAATTCTAAGAATGTTAATGAATTGCTGTTACTCCTACTCCTAAGAGTAGGACCACAATTACGTCACTCTGGAATTTATGCCATTTAGGACACTTTTTGGTAACTACAGGCCAAAGACTGTTGCTGTAATTTGACCGTGGTGTTTATGGATGATTGTGTGTACAGTTTCCACAGACAGATTTAAGGTGCTTCTGCAAATCTGTTGATTTGCAAAGATCAGGTGTAGCACCACAGGAACGACTGCAGTGACCTCCGAGCCACCTCGGTCGGGATCAATACTAATGGACGTACTGCCTTTTTTAAAGTGTTTGCACCATTAAGATGTTTTACTGCGACTAAGAGTCTCACCGTATTTAGCTTGAAGTCTTCTGTAAATGTCAATCAGTTTAAATGGCAATAATCATTATTATTACTGTCGCTTGGTGCCCTGAGATAACCTGGTTGTCCAGCCGTGGTGTGATCCCAGCATAGGCTCTGCATTCACTTCCACCCTAACCAAGATAAAATGGTTACTAAAGAAATAATGGTCTGGTACCCACTAAAACGTCATTATTTTATGTTTCAATATCCAGGTCTTTCAGTGTAGACATTAAATTCACCATACTGGTACTTCCTAACCTTTTTTCCCTCTTCATGGACTTTTAACTACAAAGAGAATCCTTGCTCTGGAGACAATAAGAGAGAAAAACTCACAGCAGATCCTGGAAAGAGATCAAGAAATCATCCATCTTTGGCACCTGCTTCGGTCAGACAGGGATGAGGTTGTGCTCGGCCTTTATGGGGAACTCAAGCAGATGAAAGCAGACGCTGCAAAGAGAGAGAAGCTCTTTCAGTCGCTCACACAGGAGACAGAGGAGATGAAGAAGAGACTGGAAGCTTCTGCTAAATGCCAGATTTTAGAAAATACAAGTCCGGTAGGTCTAACACACACGTGCCCTGCATCTGAATACCGTTTTTAACAAACACGTTTGTGTTTCGGGAAACAAATCACAGCTTGCAGTCAAGATGACAGTAACCCATAAAGAAAATGCTATATATTTCATACTGTATAAGATATGTGAATATTTAGCTTGTATTGTTATAAATAAATGTAAAGTGACAGATAGCCATTGCACAGGCTTTGGACATAGCTAATGCAACAAATATGAAATGCCTTACAAAAAATAATCAACCAGACACTGATATGGTAACACCAGTCAATGACATCACAATGAACCTCCAAAAGGTAAATAGGACTTAAACGGCTGAGATATAGGATCATCGTCAGTCAGAATCCGTAGGCCCCTACGGAACACATCCTGTAAGTAATACAGTAAAGAGATGGGTAACAAAGTTCTCTAGTCAAATTTACCCTGAATAAAAGTGATGGAAACAGTTTGGTGAAGGTTCATTGGCTGTAAAAGTCAGGTGTCCAGGTGTCGTTATAAAAGTTTAAAGTGGAATGTCTTCAGCCTTAGGTATAGATAAACGCCTGGAAACACCTATACAGTATCTAATTAGGGCCCAAGCACTATATCAACCGCCCTATGTCGTCATAGTTTGTAAGAGCCCTCTTGTTTTTATCCCCCAAAATCCAGGGCCTTTGGGGGTCTTAACATGCTTAAAAAAACTCATAAAAAATCAGCACCCTCTGCTGCCGTTCAAACGCCTGAGATTTAATAACAATAAATACAATAAATAACTTGACATTATAAAATAATAAAATAAAATGTCGTAATGGTATTGGTATGTCCCCTTTAAAAGCACGTGCCCAGGTGGCGATGCCGCAGGGTGCTTTGGCCCGCTTGCAACTATACTTGCTGTAGCTACTTGTTGTAGCAAAAAGTCCATTATTTTTTAATAGAATCGACTCATTTGATAAGACTTTGTCTTTTCCTTGTGGACAGGCTGGCACTGCAGATGCCCATGTTGCCACCAGAGACTTCACATTGATTGAGGAACAGCTGAAAGACGTGAGTGCGATGTCATGCTCTGAAGGTGGTTTCTCACCAGTTTCATCTCTAGCAGTTTAATCTCACCCACCTGTCACATTACAATGTAATACAATGTAACAAACACTAAGGACATGATCTTGGGACATCTTTGTTCTAAAATGAGATTAATTTTATTGCCTTCTTTCTGTTTGCTTTTGAAAAGGCCTTGAAGAAGAACCAGCAGTGGCTTGTGTATGACCAGCAGAGAGAGGCTTATGTGAAGGCACTGCTGGCGGAAAAGTGCCGTCTGGAGCAGGAGCTACAGCAGGCCAAGAATGCTATACAACAGAGAGAAACTGATTCAGGAATGTGATCATGAAGACTGTAATAGTCATAGAACCCCTATTAATCTGTGATTTATTATACAGTATAATACAAAAGCTCTTTGTTATAAATAGGCAGCTTAATGTTTAATTAGCAGCTATTAAAAAAGTTCCCAATAAAAATTTAAAATTTTACTGACACTTAAGAAACCTTTACACCAAACAAAAAAAGAACAGCCCTCGTATTTGTATATTAAATCTAAGCATATTATGTTTTTTTTAACACATTCCCTCAAAGCTACATCCAGATTAGCTCTAAAATGAGCTTGAAGCTGCAGATGAATTATGATGAATAAATTAAATAATAAATTCTGGATTGATATAGCTTCTTCTTCTTTGTCTTTTGGCTGTTCCCTTTCAGGGGTCGCCACAGCGAATCATCTGCCTCCATCTAACCCTATCCTCTGCATCCTCTTCTCTCACGCCAACTAACTTCATGTCCTCTTTCACTGCATCCACAAATCTCCTCTTTGGTCTTCCTCTAGACCTCCTGCCTGGCAGTTCCAACCTCAGCATCCTTCTACCGATATATTCACCATCTCTCCTCTGAACATGTCCAAACCACCTCAATCTGGCCTCTCTGACTTATAGAGACGATGAGTGAGTAAGTGTTATGTATGTTTTCGGGCTAATTTGTGCACATTTATGTAGTGGTACCAGACAGGCCCTTTAGATATTAAAAACCTGAAGGCAGCATTGTTCATTTTAATGCTCAATACTGTATACGTGAGGTTTGAGCCATACTGTACTATGAGTCAACTTCACTGGACTTGTCTCAGGCAATGCAACAAAGCAGTCAGTTATGACCAACAAGACAAAACAGAGACAATACAGACTTAAACCAGAGCATCACATCTGCCACATCTGTGTGAACGTCTGCAACAGATAACAGACGATCAAAACAAGAACAGATGGGGAACCCCTCAAGCTACTGAGTCTGATGAGTTGAACAACTTCTGTGTTATGTATTTTATGTTAGCTGACATGCCAAATTTACAATGCGGGCTCTGCTAGCAGTAGCCATTGCTGAATCCATGGTGCCCTATCTTCATCTTACTTCTTCCTCAACTATGGGAATAAACATAAAAGATTATATTGTTTGGATTTCTACCACTGTTGGTCTTGCTGCTTGCACCTTTTTTCAAGAAAACAGGTGTGTGTGGGACTGGGGACATTCAATTACCCTATTATTTTATGTATAAAGAAAGAGAACCCATTAAAATCCATTCATCCATTTATTCATTATTTAATTCTGATCAGGATTGACAGAAGTTTGTTCTTTTGTCCACCCTCAGATTTAAGTGTGGCCAGCCTGCTAAATATTCTGTAATGAGACAAAAGTTATTTTTTTTATGTTATGTAAATGAGTTGTAAATCAATTCTTTTTGACAGCAGACAATGACCTGGTACAAAAAAATTAGTTACTATTGATGTATTCACTCAGTTTTGTAGAGTGTTGGAAAAGGGGATTCTTTTTTAAATATTTGTAGTCAATAGAAGGAGCTCCACACCTCCAGGATACATTTCCAAAAGCAATAAATGCAGGTAATACTGATCTTCCACATATCTGTGCTTGGATATTATTACAGTGCAGTGCTTTATTAAACTCCCTCAGATGAATGGTTCTTATAATCCGTTGCCAAGCTGGGCTTGTTATTAAAAATTGTCTCTTGTTCCCCAAATCAGCCCTTCGTTCACCACCAGCACCAGAACACTGTCAGTAAAAAAAAGTGGTTTCAGTAGCTTACCTGTCATGGCAATGACATCTTTTAAATTCCTTAAAGGGATCATTTTATTGACTCACTCACTCGTCTATACCGCTTTATCCTGTATTCAGGATCGCAGGGGGCCTGGAGCCTATCCCAGGAGACTTAGGGCACGAGGCGGGGTACACCCATGAAGTACATGAAGTACAGACACCCACTCACTATGGGCAATTTGGGAACACCAATTAGCCTAATCTGCGGATCTTTGGACTGTGGAAGAAAGCCGGAGTACCCGGAGGAAGCCCTCCAAGCACGGGGAGAACATGCAAACTCCATACACATCGAGACAGGAATCGAACCTGGCCGGGAATCAAACCCTGACCTTGCTATACACAGTGCTATCCACTAAACCACCGTGCCACCTATTTTATTTACCATGAAATTTAAATATGCCTAAATGCAGTTCTTGGCAGCATGGTGGCTTAGTGGTTAGCAATGTCGCCTTGAACCTCCACGGTCTGGGTTCGATTCCCGGTCTCTGTGTGCATGGAGTTTGCATGTTCTACCTGTGCTTTGTGGGTTTCCTCCGCGTACTCTGGTTTCCCCCCCATTGTGCAAATACATGCTGATTAGGCTAATTGGCAAAATTCTTCCTAAAATTCTCTGTAGCATGTGTGTGTGAGTGAGTGTATTGTATGTGTGTGTGCCCTGCGATGGATCGGCACCCTGTCCAGGGTGTACCCCGCCTCAAAGCCTAGGTCTCCTGGGATAGCCTCCAGGATAAAGGATAAAGCGGTATAGATGATAAGTAAGAGTGCGCTTGTACAGCATTAAAGAAATACACAACATCCAGTGGTGAAATTAGTGAAAACATTCCTGATAACATAAAATATACTCATAACTTTATGGACGTATTAAACGAACATGGCTGTACAGTATTTATCCAACAGGGAAAGTGTTACTGTAATCGCTTTTTAAACACCTGTGTTGTCAAGGAGGCTTTTCGTGATGCCACAGAAGATTATTAGTGAAGATTTAGAAATCTCACATATTGCAGATGAGCCAGATTGAGTGAGTTACTGTACAGTATTGACAGAAAATATACAAAAGTTTTGATTCCACCAACTATCCTGAAAGTTTCCAAAATGCAGCCTTTAATAGAGGATAAAGAGACTAGTTTATAGGGTTCAGGGCAGTACAGTTTTATATGAGAGCAAACAGCTCTAAGGATAAGGGATAAGGGATAAGGGAAGTCATAACTGTTGTACAGTAGCAGGCAGGGTAAACTAAATCCACAGAAGATCGCAGTTCTGGTCACAGTGCATGTCTTGCTCAGGGAAGATGATAGAATCTACAGTACATCCCATCCCCATATGCAGAACGTCTCCTACTTCTCCTTCTTCTCCGAGCTCCAACATTCAACCTGGTCCATGCCAGTCTTTGAAACCTACTGATCCTGTTTTTAATCTCTGTGGTTGGCAACCTTGGTGAACTTATACTGGTCAACCAAGAGAGGCGACAAGCTACCGTAATAACAGCATCTTAACCATGAACATATTCCTCGCGGACCTTTTGTTGGTCATCAGCGTGAGGTGAACCAAGGCTTAGAAGCTGCCTGCCACTTGGTCATTTACTTCATCAGCATGAGTACGTTATCATCACAACGCTGGCTGCCATCAGTATCGAAAGACTGCTTGCAATCTCAAAGATGGAGACTACACCCAGCCTGAATCCCAGATAGACACTTGGAGTGCTGCCTCTTATCTGGCTCTTCTCTGCTGTCTCTGTTCGCCACGGTGAAACCAGCCATCTCCCCTCAACAGGTGGGTATGTAGTTTGTATTTTTTATCATAGTCAACTACCAAGATTTGAGGGTCCATTATAGCTCTGTGTCTTCGTTCACAGGGACATACAGTATGTGCTCTCATATGGCCACATTTCTTGGGCAAGATTGTGTAGTACGTGTAGTCTTCCTCACACTAGGATTCCTGGTACCGGGTTGTAGCATCGTGATCAGTTACACCAGAATCTTACAGGTAAAAGATATTTAATGATGGTCTCCAGATATGGCAAAGACTTCTTATACTGTATGTAAATTAAATGTATTAGATACAGACAGAGAGAGGAAGCAGAGGAAAGTGAGGAAAGAGAGGAAATTGCAGTCAACTACAGTATAGACTACAAGTGTTGTTTTATATAATCATTGCAGAGAACAGCAAAAAAAGACTGTAGGCTATTATTTTAGCAGTGAATCATTTATCTTATCTGAAGTGGGAACAGATGGTGTCATCAGAAGGTGTTATAGAGCAGCTTCAAATTAAAACACTGGGTTGCAAATTCTAAAGTGATGAGAATGATGTGTATAGTAATAATCATAATAATAATAATAATCATAATCATAATAATAATATGTGAGACTAAATCTTTTTTTTTTTTTTTTTTTACAATGCAGAACAAAGATCAAGCAGCGTTCCAAGGGGAGACATCACACAACCTCTTCACAAAGACAAGCATAGACGGGTGTGGTGTCCAAACAGGACCACACTCGTTCTCCTCATGATCTCCTTCTTCATTATGTGAAGTCCTATTTTTATCTTCACCTTTCTCGTCCTTATACACAACTTCCAAGTCCATCTTCCCATAATCTCCTCAATGTTTGTCTGGGTGCTGACCTTCACCATGGCTAACTCAGCAATTAACCCTGTCCTCTACAGCTTCTGCCAGCTGAGGCATAGTTTTTGCTGTGCCATAGCATTACAAGGTTTGATCTCATGAGATTTTTCTGCACATCTGTCTCCAGAAAGGCGTGCCTCAGATTATGTTAAAGTGTTTGCAATTTACAACCCGAATTCCAGAAAAGTTTTTTAAACTTAAATACAATGAAAACTAAAAGACTTTGGAATCACATAAGCCCAGGAATACTTCCAGAAACCACAGTCGGGAAACCCTATGTGAACATGGTCCAGAAGTGCTGTCGTGTCCTGTGGGCCAATCCTCATTTAAATGTTTGTTCTATGGTCAGACGAGTCCAAATTTGACATTCTGGCTAGAAATCATGGACACCATGTCCTCCATGCTAAAGAGGAGGGAGACCTTCTAGAATAGTATCAGAGTTGCTGGCTTTGATGGTATGAGGGGTCATAAGTGCATACGCTATGGGCAGCTTGCATGTTTTGGAAGGCATTATGAATGTTGAAAGGTATATAAAGGTTTTAGAGCAAGCTATGCTTCAGGAAAGGCCTTGTGTATTTCAGTAGGACAATGCAAAACCACGTACTGCAGCTATTACAACAGCATGGCTTCGTAGTAGAAGGGTCTCGGTCCTGAATTGGCCTCCCTGCAGTCCAGATCTTTCACCTGTAGAGAACATCATTAAACAAAAAACATGAACGCTTCAGCAGCTGGAAACCTATATCAGGTGAGAATAGGACCAAATTCCAACACCAAAACTCCAGAAACTCGAGGCTAGATGTCTTCAAACTGTTTTGAAAAGAAGAGGAGCTGCTACACCATGCCCCTGTCCCAACTTTTTTTTAGACCCGTAGCAGGCTTCAAATTTGAACTAAACTCATTTTGTGCATAAAATTGTAATATTTCTTAGCTTAAACATTTGGGGTTTAGAATATCTCAGAGATATGTCCGCTCCTGGTAATGTATCCATTAATCAACTTGCTTGTAATTTCCTAATTCAATGAATTATCTCATTAGCTTTGCCTGTAATAGGTAATAGTTTATAGCACACAGTTTCAGTTTACTTTAGAGGTTGATTGATGTGCTCGGAAAGGTCAGTGGGAGTCTAGGAAAAGCATCATGTACACTACATGGCTATAGGTTTGTGTACCCTAGATCATCACACCTCTAAAAAGCCCATACTGTATATCAGTGCCTGGCCTCGCCGATGCTTTGTTGTAATGTTATAGATACAGTGTATAAGACTTTATGTATTAAAATCACAGTGCATTATATTTATTGGGGCTTTAAAATGATTAATGTTATTTTCCTTTGATCATAATTACAGTGCAGTCATATGGTCTCTATTGACTATTGTGAATTAACTTTATACTAAAATTGCCAACTTCTTCCTCCTCCTTCTCCTCAGTCCTGAACAGCCATTTGTGTGAACACACACCTACTAACGCTATCAACAGACCCACTGCCCACGGCTCACAGCTCAGAAGTTAGAAATCTGCCTCCTGAGACTACACACCCCATAACTAGCATAGATGTGGCTCTTTGATCATAGTGCGGAATAACATACAGGCAACCAAAGCTGAGATTTATTAAAGAGCAGTGAGAAGAATTATATTGTATTAAAAAAAACTGTATGAAATCCAAATGGAAACTGTTCGGCCTGTGAAGAAACCCTAACCCTAAGCATGAAAATGTGCTGGAGATGTGTAGCGCTGTATTGTGGAAATGTTTTTTTCTTTAGAAGAGCCTGGGAAACTGGATGGGCTGAAGAAGGGAGGCAAATAAAATACATGGCAACCCTCGGAGAAAAAACAAGTTATGCTTGTGTGCATTGGAATTAAAGCTAACATCTCAATCTAATTTATGGCAAGACTTAAAAATTTCAGTCTGTAGACAATCTGACAGAGCGTGAGCAATTTGGCCCAGAAGAATGGACGACTTCATGAACCAGATAAATATATATATAAAGATATCCAAGAAAAGCGGTAGCTCTAATTTGTTCTACAGATTATTGACCCAGTGAGCTAAATATTAATGCAGACATCATTTATTAATTAATTAACCCTCATCACAAATAAAAGCACAAATACTGCAATTCATGCATGGAAAAAAATTGCCGCGCCTCTTCTTGGTTAATCACAATACATAAAAATCAAACAGACGCAGGTTTTCATTTCCTTGATGCAAGGCTCAGATGAAACAAGGAGCAAGTTGACACCCATGGTTTTATGAGAAAATAAACACACCAACATGTGTTACTGTTATTTTTTTCCCCCTTCCTTTCAAAGGCTTTTCTGATTTGCAAAGTTGGTCCATCTGTGAAAAGACTGCGCCAGAAACCAATAGCCAGGCTTTGTGTATTTTGGTTGTAAATGGTCTGTAAAACTTTTGTGACTAGATATTTAATTAAAACTGCCTTTAAAAAGTATTTGACCCCCCCCTCCCAGACATATTTTCTTTCTTTTTTTTTTTTTAGAGTGCTACTGTAAATGCCAACTTCAGTAAACAATTTATGGTTCTAAATTGAAAGCAGGGATGGTGGTAGGCTCTTAATTGGCTCCATATGAAAGCAAAGCTTTTATGACTTTTGGGGAAACATTATAATGGTTGGCTGTTTAAAATGTCAGTGGGTTACATTTATTTGGGCTTTCAAATGATGACAGTTATTTCACTAATAACTTCGTAGTGAATTACCAGTCTATTGGCCCTGAACAGACCTAATACTGCTAGGAACAGACCCAGAAATCTTGAGATAAGGATCTTGAAGAAACCTTCAGAAGTGCCCGAAAGATCACAAAGTTGCTGAGAACATCAATGAATGTTCTTCTCCAAATTTTTTACATCTGTGTAGAGTCTCTGACTGTAAAGACAAATATTATAATGAGATGAATTTTTCAGTTACTGTCAGCAATGCCTGAAAACAGCATGCTTCCACATCTGCAATACTGTGAAGTATTATCTCTCATTGTTCCTGCACAGTTGAGCACTGGTTACCAATCCTTACTGATTCATGTTCCTGCAGAATTTCCTTTCACACACCATCTCATCTGGCGAAACATCTTTTTTCCCCACAATCTGTTTCTTTGAAGTATGTGATGGTGGGTAGTAAAGATTTCCACTTAAGCAATACCAGTCGTCTGGCTGGTAAATTAGCAAACAATGTGTGTCATATAATTTGCCATTATTGAGATGCATATAGAATAAATTTTAAGACCAAAACAATATCTGGACTGATTCCAAATCCTGAGATAATGGTCTATAAAAAGCAGCCTTCATTTTAAGCAAGGTAGGGGGGAATGATATGAGTCAGTCCATAGCCAAACCGTGTTGTTCTTGGCAGCCCAATAGTCCGACCTTGGATTAGGGAGAGGTATTCCCGCAAGTGCCTTTGGTCTCTGCAGAAATTGTTTGCATATTCTTGGAGTTTTTTTTTTTTTTTTCAAAATAAAGTTTTCTTAAAAAAATATTCGGGGGAAGGAAGGTGGGGACACAACAAAGTAAGTCTAATAACTTGTTAGGAGGGTGTTCATCTTGATAGAACTAATTCAGGGTGGTTAAAGAAAAGTTCAACATTGACCAATTCCAAAGTCCTCTTGTACAGTATGCGGGTCAAGGGGGTATATTAGTCTTGTTAAGGTCCCTAAATTTCATGGTTACTTGGGCATCTAGGCAATTAAAGCCATGTTTTGCAGTTTGAATGGAAGGTTAAGTAGTGGCTATTTCAGATGCTTTTTTCAGAAGTGGTTTGCTTTTATTTTAATTCAGTTTATAACCAGAAATAGCACTAAATTATTGAAGGATAGAGAGTGTTGCAGGGATAGACACTTAAAAAAAGTAGAAATGTACAGATAGAGGTTATCCGCATATAGAGATACTCTCTGTCCGTAGCTGAGAATGCCTGCAATACTGCAGTCCTGACGAAGAGTGATGGAGAGGGGCTCAGTTGCTAATGCAAACAGAAGTGGGGACAGAAGGGACAGCCTGGTCAAGTTGAGCTGTTATGGGGTAAATAGGCTGACTGAGTATTACTGGTCCTTAAGTTAAGCCAAGGGGAATAAATACAGTAATTTCTCCATTGAAATAAAGTTTTTGACCAAAGTCAAATTGTACAAGAGATAGGCCAACGCCACATGATCAAAGGTCTTTTTTGCATATTATAGAGAGATATTACATGTTGTGGGACAGAGGCTCTAGGCAGAAAGTAGATCATGTTTAAAAAATTATTTCAAGTTTAAAAAAAGGGTGGATGATCTTAATAAATCCAGTTTCTCTCCAAATTTTACTAACTAATCTGATGATAAGAGGGGCTGGCAAGGGAGTGCTTGTTCTTTTTTAGGATAAAGGAGACATAAGCCTGATTAAGTGATGGCAGGGGTGACAAAAATAATTAAATGGATTTCAATTGAACAAAATGTCTATCAAACAGGGACTAATTTGTGTTGGGATTTACTGTAAAATTGTATCTGAAAAAAACATCAAGTCCTAGACATTTATTGATTTGCATAGACGTGATAGCAGGGGAAAGGTCAGTTATTGGCTTGTCAAATACCTCAACCATCTCAAGATGAACTATAGTGTGGAGAAGAAATGACCAAATTCCTGTGTGTCTGAGTTCATTTAAGATGTCTATAAGGAATATAATTGTTTCCGGCTCTATCGTAATACCAGGGGGTGTTGATGGATTTCATGGGAAGCAGTGGTCTACCGCAATGGTTGTGCCAATAATCTGCCAGCCTTCTTGCAGTGTTTATAGTAATTACTTTGTGCTTTCATGAGTAAATCAACAGCCTGGTCTGCAGTCAGAGTATTCAATTCTGACTGGAGTGAAAGGTGTTCTTTAAATAATCCTGCGATCGGTGCTGTACTACAGTTATGAAGGTCCCAGGTTCAAACCCCACAACCACCAACAAATTGCCACTGTTTGGCCCTTGAGCAGGCCTTAACCCTCAATTGCTCAGATGTATAATAAGATAAATATATACGTCACTCTGGATAAGGGTGTCTGCCAAATGCCTAGTCTTAGAACCGTAGTCTTGAAGAGCAGGGAAGAATTCTGCTATCGATCAGAAAATAATCGATTAGAGTAGATGTGTTGTGCACGTAAGAGAAAAAGGAGTACGCTTCACCAATCGGGTTAAGGATCTGATAATGCAAACTCTTTCATGAACGCTTTAATTGTTTTAGCAGATCTTGAGGGAACAGAATACATTTTAAAGGCTCGGTCTAGATCTGGGCCAACAATTAAAGTCACCTTCTAGCATAAGCGAGTGTGAGAACATATCAGAAATGCTAGAAACAAAGGTGTTGCATCATCCCAGTCAAGAGCATATACATTTACTAAAAGGGCTGGGGTTTCATATATTCTACCACTAACAGTGAAATTACTGCAAACACTATATTCACTCTGATAAAGGAAAAACTCTTCCCTCTAGGTGAACTCGGGCTGTCTGACTCAACTTAGATTGAGGATAAGAACCCGAGAAGCAACAATCAAATATCTTCCTCACACAATGCACACGAAAATGTCTATTTTGTATCAAAGAAATAATATAATTAAATAACATTGTATATAATCAATATAATCTGTGCAACATGTTAAAAAAATGAACACGTCTCTGGTTCTCTTATTGCAGACACCAAGGAATGCAACGTGATTTACTTTCCACCAGATTAGTATCGTTTCAGGCACAATTTTAGATTACGGCCCACAATTCTAGTAAACAGCCTCAAACCCTTTCTATTTTTGCGCACTTTACTGAGTGTTGCCTGCAGTGAGAAACACGTCTTGCATGAACTGTGTACTGGGACAGAACATTTAAGGCAAACTACAGATCTAAAGCCGGAAAGAGAAGTGAAAAAAACAGACAGAACATCCAACAGTTTTCAAATTCTTTTAAAAAACAGAAACAGGCAGCTCTTTGTTTCTAAAACCTATAGAGTTTAAATGATGCGCAGTATTTTGTGTGTCAATCAAAATATAATTTTTAGAGAAAAACAAATGTGTATAGATGTGTAATTTTGTTTTTCTTTTTTAGGGTTTGGGTGCTATTTCCCTTGGTTATCTTTGTGTAATATATTTTTTTTCTGATATTTATGCAAAAATAATAATAATAATAATAATAATAATATTTTTTTCACTTTCAGGACCTCAGTCCGTTTGCATAGCACTGCATGTCTGGTTTTTGACTTCTTGCACATCTGAGAGTGGCAAAGAAAACCTCCCTGAGAGGACATGAGGTAGGGACTGCATGTCCTGTGTGACACTGAATAGTCAGTGGTGTTATACATCCTTACTCTGCTTCTTCTCTATACCAGTGTAGAATGATGCTCAATGATGCTCCTGAAATGATTTAGCATCATGGTCTGCATATAATATCTAGATCAGATCTACAGGTGAGACTGCACAGATAGACACGTTTATGTGATTTCCATAACAACGCCCACCCCCGTCACCATAGAGACCCGTGAAAGAAACACCCACCCGTGTGGAACAGAGTGTGGAGGTGGTGCGACTCATTGCATTGTGCAGTGGTGTGCGTCCCTCTGGTCACGCTTCATGAAATGTGTTGCGAACCACACACACACACACACACACACACACTATATGATCTGCAGATTGCACTTGTGAGCAGGGTGGCCCTTAAGCGCATTGTCCTCCATTCCTGTAAAGGACCTGTCTCTGAGCATCATCAAACCCCCCACGCGCCGGAGGGAACTGATATATGCAAGGCGTGGCTGAGAAACACACACACACACACACACACACACAGCTCTTGTCTCATCTCTGCGGTGTAGATCTCCGGCTGCGTGCACCTGTCCATACACACGGAATATTTCTCCATCACAGAGACAGAGGGACAGAGAGACAGAGAGAGCAGGAACCAAAAGGACTTCCCACTCACTCTCTCCGTTTCATGCACGGGGGATCT
Source organism: Clarias gariepinus (assembly GCF_024256425.1). Classification (NCBI taxonomy): domain Eukaryota; kingdom Metazoa; phylum Chordata; class Actinopteri; order Siluriformes; family Clariidae; genus Clarias; species Clarias gariepinus. Next base: position 15,909,509 of record NC_071119.1, read on the forward strand.
CGGGCGCGCGCGCGGGTCGGGAGCTGGCTGACTCGTCGACATGGGTCCGGTTAGCGCGCGAGGCTTGTGCCTGCTCTGCGTCGCCGCCGTCGCGCTCGCGCTGCTCCGCGCGCCGCGCGCCGAAGGCAGGCGGCGGACGACCCGCTGCCCCGCGAGCTGCACGTGCACCAAGGACACCGCGCTGTGCTCGGGCAGCAACTCCATTCCGCGCGGCTTCCCTCCTGACGTCATCTCGCTGTAAGTCCGCGCCTCTGCTTTTGCTACAACGTTCTATTAGAACCAGGTAACAATAAAGGCGATGATCGCGCGCGCCCCGGCTTTCACTTATATAGGCGGGGTGATTTAACCTGAGGAAAAAAAAGCTTTGATCTCTTTAACGCGCTCTCTGATCTCTTTAACGCTCTCTTTGATCTGTTGAAATCGTTTTTGCTTCTTTAAATATCTATCTAATTATCCAATTTTGTATCTATGATTATTTTTAAGATCCTTCGTGAAGTCCAGCTTCAGTGAAATCCCCAAGGAGAGCTTCATTCACACCCCAGCCCTCCACCTCCTGTAAGCTCCATCATCATCATCATCATCATGATAATAATAATAATACCACCAACAATATGTACTGTAATTGCAGGAAATATTCGTGTTCATATCAGTGTCTAATAATGCATTCAGTCTTGTGTAAACAATCCCCAGTCGTGCAGATGAGCCTGACAGTCGCCATGTTGCAGTAGGGACCTCTACATGTGAAACCCCCACCAGCTTCCCCTCTTTTCTTTTCCCTCCCTGTAATTCTGCAATTCCAATAGCAGCTCTAAAATCATTCAGCCTTTTAAATTTTTTTTTACATATACCATTACTGTGCAAAAAAGCAGATCTGTCTATCGACTGTTTTTACCTATAGTGTATATTTAATGTACAGTACATTGAATGTAAATGCACATTTAAATTTATACATTTAGATTTCTAAATTTTACATATTACATATTTTCCAAGTAACATATACACACTGAAGGTACAGTATGTAAGTTGTACCACTATAGTGATGTCCCGTTTAGTAAGCTTATTTTTTTCTAGAACTGTACAGAATTATATGTTATACTCATAATAAAAAGGCCATATGTTGCATTGCCTGGGGTGGGATATCTGGTGTTTGGAGGGGTTTCTGGGATTTAGATTATTTTTTAATTTACACTTCTGGATATCACAGCCCACCATGACCAAAGTTATATTCATTTAATATAAGATCTTATAACTATTAATCTTTTTCGACTGGTCACAAATGAAAAACAAAAGCAAATGAAGCAATTTAAATGAAAAACAAAAGTAGCTATTATTATTATTATTTTTATTATTATGATTATTATTATTTTTATGTCAACTTGGACCTAAAGTTCAGACATAGAACCCTTTGTGGTCCTAATAACCAAAAAAACAATCACAATATAGGATATATAGGGCAGGGATAGCTCAGTGAGTAAGGTGTCAAATTAGTGCTCAGAAGTTTCCAGGTTCAAACCCTAGCTCCATTGTTGGGCCATGATCAGATGTGTAATGATTGAGAAATATGATAAGGATAAGGAATTTTGAACCCATAAGTTTGAATAGATTAGTATACTGGTTGGTGGCAGCATGGTGGAATGATGGTTAGCACACTGGCCTTGTACCCCACAGGTTCCAGGTTCAAGTCCCAAATTTGGGTCTGTGTGCATGCAGTGGTTGGTGGATTTCCTGCTGGTACTCCGGTTTTCTTGCCACATTCCAAAGACATGCAGAGTAGTCAAACTGCTAATTGGTGATTTAAAAATTGCCCGTATTGTTAGCTCTTTTGCCCTGTCGATGGATTGGCAGCCCATCCAGGGTGTACTGCGCCTTGTGCCCAGAGTAGCCAGGGAGAGGCTACAGGCTTCCCATGACCCTTTACAGGGTAAACGGTATAGAGAGTGAGTGAGTGAGAGTATACTAGTTAAGGATTACAGCTTCTTTAACAGCTCTAATTTCATTATTGGAATGATTTCTGATGACATATCTCATATCTTGAAAGATTTTTCCATGAAAGACAGGCCAAGATGCCCCTCTCCACCCCCCCTATGTGTGTACAGTGTATTTGTATGAAACAGAGTTAAACTGGCTATAATATTGTCTTTTTTAACCAATCATAATCTGTTAAATTATTTAATTATTTAATTGATTGTTTGTTCTTTACATGGTATCTTTTAGCAAATGTACACATACTGTATAACTGGTGCTGCCAATGTTGGTATGCTGCCATGTGTAACAAGATAGAAAAACAATTACTAATGTACAGGTTAATATAAAGGAGTGAAACTCTAATAATAATAATAATTGACAAAATCTTGTAAATTTTTCTGCAGTATCTGAAGCAACAAGCATCAAACTCAGCAGTCGTGGGTTAAAGTTCTTGTGGCAACGACAAGTTCTGGGATTTAAATTCACAACCTTCCAGTTAAATGCCAACTCTTCAAAAGCTGAATTATCAATGGAGACTTTCAGATGTGAGGATTAAAGCTCCTAAAGAAGTCTGTGTCAATTCACTAACAGTGTCTTTGTTTCCCTTTTTTGTAAGACTTTTCACAGCTAACGTGTTCGAGTCCATTAATGAGGATGCCTTCCTTGGTCTTCCACATTTGGAATACCTGTAAGTAGTGCTTGGTTTAGATTTTTTTTGTATTTTAAGTATTTACTGGGGTGGACGTTGTGCATGCTGATATCCAAAAATCCAGTGAGGTCATGTTTTGTCTCTTTTTTTTTTTTTTACAGGTTTATTGAAAATAATCAAATCAAGTCTATATCACCTTTTGCCTTTCGAGGTCTTAAGTCCTTAATACACTTGTGAGTATTTAAATATTTATGAACTGTAAGATTTTTGTGCTTTTATTTCCAGAAATACCTAACAGGAATTGTTTCCTGAGAGGGTTTTAGACTAATTATGTGGTTTTTATTTTGCAACTGCAAGCGTAAAGCACAATATTAAGGCTTTTAATGCTTCCCAATGCGTTGCTTGAGTGTTGCAATCCCCCTCTCCCCCCAAAGGCTGTTTTATTCTCTCACCCGGGCAACAACTGAAAGCCTTAGCAGATTAGGTTGTTTTTTGGTCTTCACAAAGAACTGCAGACAGGACAGTCATGTGATTCGGGGTCTCAAGCAAATTAAACCGTCCCAGAATGTTCCTTGTGTCCCTTGGAGTTAGGGTGAGGAGCACTGGTTAGGACACTTGGCTCATTCTGGCCCGACTTTCCCAAAGGCTGTAGGAAGCAATTATTATCTGAGTCATTTCAATATTCTATCAGTTCTGACAGTGACATCATACTCCTGTTCTGGGAAACCACATCACTCTATCATTTTTACATTTGACAAGAATGGACTTGATTTAAATGCGAAATTGTCACAGAATGTGCTCTGATTACGCCACACCATCACAATAAGATTTATAGGGGACTTTACAGTATGGATACAGATAGAGACTTTGCTAATATGTTTGGAAATATAATTCTTTGCTATTTTGTAATAACAATAGCAACAAAAAAAAGGAAGCAGAGTTAGTGTAGTTTTTGAAAATATTGCAACATACATTTTTGCCAACTACATTTTGAGAATACAGCTTAAACCACAACAAAGACATCATTGAACTGAGGTGTAACTTGTCTTTCAATCAAATGTACAGTAATGATTTTCCAATAAAAACAAACACTAAAAAGATAATTTACATTTAAAACAGTGTCTACTGTATATTTAGATAGAAACAGATAATTGTCAGTGCCTAGCCATGGCACAGAGCTCAGTTCGGCAAGGCCTTCAGTTTCATTCATTCTAATAAGATCTACTGTAATATGAATCTACCTGCTATACCAATCCCTTTTTAAACTGTTACTGTATTCAAACGTACAAATAATAGTAATAAATACCCATTACTCGCCTTGAATCCAAAACATTTCCAAGCTGTGCTGTTAAAAATATATATCAACATCTTCTGACCAATCAGAATTGAGAATTCACTCATACTGTGCTATAGGATAGAACTAGTGGGCCTCTCTGTTTCTAGGCAGCGACTGAAGAAAAAAAAATTGACGGCTTATGGCCAGCTTTTCTTACAGTTCAGCCTAAGACAAACAGCTGCTCAAGAAACAGCATATGTGGTTTTGTAAAAAGATGGCCCTTCTGTTTAATTTATTTTTTTTCATTTATTCATTTCTCACAACCTAAAGAGTCCCAACTGACAGTTTTACTCAGAGGTCTGGAAACGTTTATTAACTTCACAGTGATCCAAAATGTGGTTGTAATTACCCAATAATAATTCAGTGGAAGTTTAGGACCTGATCCAGTTCGACACCAAGGACATCATTGTTGAATGTTCTTAGCATTAACCATGGGGAAGTCAAATCATGTCCTGTTGTTCGATCAAAAACTGCCCCAGAAATATCCTGTTACATAAAAACCCTTGGCTACAAAGTGGCTAACACGATCGCATGAAAACAAGTGCCTAAATGTAATGCTTGACTATTAATCATTACTTCATGTATATAAATAAAACTATAGTAATAAAAACTACAAATAAACTATAGTCTAGCAGATTAGACTAAGTGGCATTTCCAAATTGGCCATAGTGTGAGAGTAAGTGTGGCGGTCTATGTGTGATTGCCTTGCGATGGATTGGCACCCAGTCCCAGGTGTAACCTGCCTCCCAGCCGGGAGTCCCATGGGATGCTCCACCCGGTACAGGATAAAGCGAAATAAAGAGAGAGTGAGTGAGTGAGTCTATAAATAAGACAGCTATCTGAAGTGGTTGTGTTTTGTTTTGTAACAAATTTGTCTTGAACCATGGATGCTAAAACGGAATTGTACAACCCAGCCTTCCTGAATGAAATGCATTTTTAACCTCCCCACAGGAGCCTTGCCTTCAACAATCTGGAGTCTCTACCCAAAGATCTTTTTAAAGGGGTGGAGACATTGACAAAAGTGTATGTACAGTATTTATTTCACCTCCCGTTACACTGTAAAGTGGGTTATTGGACGAGATGATGATATAACTGTTCGCTATTGTGTGTCATCCAGTGACTTGCGAGGAAATCTGTTCACCTGTGACTGTAAACTGAAGTGGCTGGTGGACTGGATTTACCACACGAACGCAACCGTAGACCAGATATACTGCAACAGCCCTCCAGCCCTTCAGGGAAAGAAAATCAACGATCTTACTCCACAGTCGTTTGATTGCATAACCACTGGTTAGTTGATTGATTAACATGTTGTTCTTAGTAGGTAGTAAATATGTATGCCATGATATGGGATGTATATTGCAACACTAACCCAACCCAGCTTTTGTTGCAGATTTTTCATTGCTCAAGTCTCTTGAGTTCCAGTCCATTTCAGTGGAGACGTTTACTTTTGGTGGTGACCAGTATGTGGTGTTTGCCCAGCCTTTCATCGGAAGATGCAGCTTTATGGAATGGGACCATGTTCAAATGGAATTTCGAAATTTTGACAATATAACAAGTAAGTGTTTTACAGTGTACTTAGTCAAGCACATCTTATTTAATAAATGTAACTTGTTATATATAAAGAATGTTTTTTTTTATATATATTTTTTTTTAACCATAGCAAGTTTTGCGCTCCAAACCTTTTGTGCTAGATTATGGCTTACACGTGATTACTTTTTTTTTCCTAACAGGCACCTCCACTGTTATCTGCAAACCTCTGGTGATTGACGAACAGCTGTTTGTGATAGTCGCTCAGCTCTTTGGTGGCTCACACATTTACAAGCGAGACATCTCCGCCAACAAGTTCATCAAAATCCAAGACATCGACATCCTGAAAATCCGCAAGCCCAACGATGTCGAGGTGTTCCGCTTGGATGGAGAGTCCTTCTTTGTCATTGCCGACAGCTCCAAAGCTGGTTCTACCACCGTGTACAAGTGGAACGGCAACGGCTTTTACTCTCACCAGTCGCTGCACCCGTGGTACCGCGACACGGACGTGGAGTATCTGGAAATTTCCGGCAAACCACACCTGATCTTATCTAGCAGCTCGCAGCGGCCTGTCGTCTACCAGTGGAACAGGGGCTCCAAGCTGTTCGAGAGGCGCACTGACATCCCCGAGATGGAGGACGTCTATGCCGTGAAGCACTTTCAAGTGAAGGGTGAGCTCTATCTGTGCCTGACACGCTTTATCGGTGACTCCAAAGTGATGAAATGGGATGGCGCTATGTTCGACGAGGTCCAGAGCGTGCCATCACGGGGCTCCATGGTCTTCCAGCCATTCACGGTGGCGGACTGGCAGTACGCCATCCTGGGCAGTGACTACTCCTTCACTCAGGTGTACCGCTGGGACCCCAAGAAAGGCCAATTTATTCACTTCCAAGAGCTCAACATTCAGGCCCCTCGAGCATTCTCACTGGTGTCCATTGATAATCGTGAATTCCTCCTGGCGTCCAGTTTTAAGGGTCAAACGCGCATATACGAACACTTGATCCTTGACTTGAGTGATTGATTGAATGGGGAAACGGGGGATGGCAGGGTTACTGATAAACCAGTGATACTTTCCACTTTGTGGGTAAATGGAGAGAAGGTACTGATAAATCAGTGATGCTTCCCAGCTTGAGAATCGACAACATGGGTAGCACACATGCATGCCGATGCCGATACATAGATGTCCTCCATCGCTTGAAATCCATATTGTTAAATGCCAAGCCATGCTCTAACACACTTCTTCACTGAGTGTAATTGTTATCTTAACTATAAGATTACAGATTTTTGGTGATTATTCTAAACACAGCTACTGAAAAATAGATCTTTTATTCTATTCTATTTATTATCCTGTTTGAAACAAGTAAAATCCGCTAAATTCAATGTTTACATTTTATCCCTGCTTTCCATTTGTAAACTGAATATGTATTATGCTTTTGTAAAAAAAAAAAAAAAACAAATGAAAAAAGTGCGGCCAAACCAGCAAACGAATTTGATAGGATTTTAAAATAATTTTTATTGATGTCGGTTTGTATGATCTGTAAACGCAACTGAAGACACTGTTTTAATAGTTCAATCCGGTGAAGAGTAAATTTTAATAAACCGTACGATCATGACATTGCTCTATTGGACCAACAATCGTTCCCCACACATGTATTCAATTTATTATGCCTGCGTTGTTTGGTAAGCCAAAGGTTAACACTGAAGCCATGGTTTTAAAATGAAATAATAAAAAAAATATATATAAATCAACTTACATGTACTGTATTTGAATTTCTGACTGCAGTGTTTTGCTTTTTTTTTTTTTCTTAATAAAATCAAAAGTTAGCCAGAGGTACAATATTATTGGGGGTTGATTAGTATTCCTGTGTATTGTTTTGCAGTGCCATCCCATATGCATTAATGCTTTATGATTCGTAAGTCGTCCATGCATTTCGTGACATTATTATTGTCGCCGCCTCCCAGTTCCATTCTGTTCCCATGTCGTCTGTGGTCACACAAGATCTGCTAGAAACTTCCATTTTCTTGGAATGTTTTGGACGATTTTCCCGTGCCACTCCTCGGATAGTCATGTGTTAATAGGCACATACAATACTGGCCTTTGTTGCCATGATTCACTAGCAGGGCAGGACAAGTTCATGTAGAATCCATGCTCTGGCCTGAATGTTGTCAAGTGAATCTGGCTCATTCCATGTTGCCCAGAGCAACGCATTTGCCAAACCGCCTCGACAGGGAGCTGCATCTGCTGTTGTGCAGCAGGAATCTCTTCTCCGACTTTTCACGGATGCATCACGAAACAGTAGGGGGTTGTGTTTAACGTCCTTTATGCGCACTTGCTTTAGATTTAATGTAGAGATTTACAGTATAGAGTTTGACCACATTACCAGACACATATGTCGCATATCTTTTAGCTGTTTATAACAGCAGCCGTGTTTGTGTCAGTCCGTATACAGGCAACGTTTATCTGACTAATCATGAGCACACGTTCACGTCGTGTTGAATTCAAGTAAGTTTAATATTGTGCACTGGTGAAATGGAATTAGACGGTCCTACACAAGAGCCGTGCACACACAAATGCCAGGATCTTTTCTTTTTTTTTTGGCAAGACTTTTTAGTGTAGATTTGTAGTGGGAAAACCAGCACGTGCTTTACTGCAAGGACACAGAAATCTTTTTTCGTGTGTGTGTGTTTGTGTGTTTTTGACTATTTGAAACCTACATTCTGTACTCTTCTGGTTACAGTTCCATATACTGTATGATGAATTAAATGCATGGTTTAATACATCGATCAAGCATATTTATAATCATCCCTATAGATTTATTCAAATTTAAACTTGATTTTTGTTTTCTATTTATTGTCACACACACACATATATATATATAGATAGATTTTTTTCTTTTTCAATCCGTAACAAAACCTGAATATCCAACATAACCTGTTATATTGCATGTGGCGATGCATAGCCATAAAACAAAATAAAAACAAATAGAGTTCCTTTCTTATTATTCGTTTATCAAACACTAAATGCCTCTCTAATACAAAGCAGCACATAGCAGGCATAGTGTATCGTAATAAATACAAGAAAGGCTGAAGTACAGTATATGTAGCACAACTCAGCGAAATTAAACAGACTGTACTGTCACAATGTGTTTCAAATATTTTTTTTTTCTCCAGTTTCTTGATATTTCTCCAGCGTCAGCAGGTTGTGCAAGTAGAGGGTTACTGTACTGTACTGTACGTACCACTCAATGTAATACTTAGTGCAACAAATCTTTGTTATGAAGTCCCACATTTCTTTCTTTCTTTCTTTCTTTCGTGTGTGAGTGGCATCATCAGCTTTCAACTCTTCCATGGCTTCTTGGAAAGATTAAAATATTTTTCTTGACTTAATGTAATAATAAAAAAAAAAAAATCAAGGAATAACCAAAAAACAGTAAAAATGTACCCAAACGTTATCCTGTACAGCGATCAAAACATTCATACCACACACCTGCAGGACGACGTATATGCATATTTTATATTATACAATCTTTGATAAATAGCCGTGTCTCTCTCTATGTACTAAACTGTACATTTCGAAATTCCGTGGTAGCTCGTTCAACAAAACAAAACAAAAATCCGTTCGGATGGCTATTAAACATTTAGCAGATTATTCATTTAGTACGAGTGGATGTAAGTTGGGAAATGTAGCTGCGAAGTGAAGATGAAATCTAGTAGCTACAAGGAGGACCTTGCATAATACTAACTGGTGACTATTACTGTAGCTTTCATTAATCTTGAGCAATGTTCGCATTTTTTGGTTATGCTATTAAGAAGAAGGATACAAAATGTTACCTTGTATATGTTTATATATATATATATATATGTTGGCTGTATTGTTTGTTTTTTTCCCACATCTTTAAAGGTGGCTGTTGCACAGGATGTACATCAAACCCCTGAATATTATTGACAAAAGTGTAACACTCACACAATACAGTGCCTTGCATAGAGTGTGCACCACCTTCTGTCAAAGCAATATCGCGATAAATTGGAACATTTTACCTCGATCATGATTAATGAATCACAGCTTTAAAAACTTTTAAAGCTGTGATTTTTTTCCCCTAATGAAACAGGGCAAAGTCATGGAACTACACACACGATAGGTAGTATGTGTTTACAAGGACAGTTAATGAAGACACACAGTGGAGAAATTATTAACAGAATTAAAAATAAAATATTTTTTATTTTATTTTTTAACATCGGCCAGATCATATTGATTAGAGGTTCTTAAACATGATTAATATTTGATTAACTGCTCAGCCCTACTGTAGTTTGCAATATTAGTTACAAATAACGATGTAAAAGTTGTGACGGCATATATAATTCTCTTTCTCCGCAGCAAGAAAACGTTTGTATCTGCGTTAGTTTTTAATTCTCGAATGTTCGTAAGTCGGGGAGTACAAGGCTTTTTTTTTTCTAACACGAAGAAAACAAAAAAGTGAAAAGTGTTTAGGGGGTGAATACTTATGCAAGGCACGGTATATTTGTGGCGGCCTGGAAAAACTTTTGACTTGAACATTTTTACTAGATATATTTCTCAAATTAGTTTTCCTGAACTTAAATATGTTGTTTTTTTTTTTTTTTTGCTTGTTTTTTTTTTTTGTTGTTGCATTCATCACAATCACAAGCAAGAGCTTTGTAAAAATGTTGTTTCTCTAAAAGTGGTTAAAAGATTTTGTAGTGTGGGAGCATCACAGACATTTTGACATCCTGTATCTAACTAAAACCATGTTGGTTTGCTACGACGCACAGCTTCCCAGCAACTCGGTCAAGGCCTGACATTCAGCGTGTGAGGAAATCATACTTAGCTAGCTAGGTTTCGTAAACGTTTAGGCATACGGTTCGATGAACTATGCTGTATTTACAGTTTCTTTAGTTGCAGACTAAAAATATGCAAGCACAAGAATCCCATTTTCTTTTCTTTTTTTTGGCTGTTTAACAGAATCTAGCCACAAGTTTTCCCAGACCAGCACACATACAATTCCATCGGCATCAAAATTAAGTCAATAACCGGGGACTTGATCAGACATAAGCATGATCTAGTTAATGGAAAAGTAAAACTTACAGGATGAGCACCGCACATTCTGTTAAGGCAGCACCTCGGCTCGAGCCAAACGTGAACCGAACTTACCGCGGCAAGTCCACATTGAGCCACATTGCTTTCTGTCCGTGTCCCTGTCAGAGCTTCAGCTCGTCCGCAATTTTGCAGGCGATGTTCTTGAAGGCGATGGACGTGCCTGAAATGCGCTTAAAGCGCACACCGTTAAGCGAGAGACGTGGGAGCTTGCAAACCTCCATCTCCCACTGGACCAGGCTGTCATGGCGGGCATCGCCGTGCACGCAGAAAAGCAGGAAACGCTCGCGCTGCTCGTAGTCACATCCGTTGTCGTCCAGCACTTTGCGGATCTCGCGCATCATGTCGCCCGGCTCCATGGAAGATGTCGTCTTCATGCTCCACGTGAAGCGCAGTGAGCGCGGCTTCGAGTCGCGCGTCTCGTCTTTCGACTCTCCCAAAGTGCTCCTGCCAGAAAAGCGAGAATGTTTTATTGGAAATACTGACTCACTTCTATAATCAGTATGGATGTTTTTTTGTTTTTTTTTCTTTTCCTAAAAAGCTCACCTTGGTGATTCTGACTTGCCACTTGCCTCCCCTTCACTTGGAACCCTAAAAAACAACAAAGGTGTATGGGGGTCCAACCCGGTACTAGCAAGGTGCACCTAATGAAGTGGTCCTCAAGTGTAAGTGATAGAGTAACCAGCTTGTCAACATTTAGCGTATGTGAAGAATCACGGCTCCTGTTGGAAATTCATTACTCAGTAATTCAGGCTGGAGATTTCAACAGATGCGGGGCCCTTTCTGCATTTTTATCATATAAATTCATAGCTTAATTCCCTTTTTGTGTGATTGGTTGGTTTTCACCTGTGCATGGAATTTTTTCTTCTTCTCTTTTCCTAATTACATTTTTTTTCTCTTTCTTTGCACATAAAACTCAAACTTACAGCTACATGATTTGATTATTTCTTTTTCTTAATTCCAGATTATACAATTGTGCCTTAAAATGCACACTACACATTTACTTTGCTACAGTATGTCTCAATATTGCCGAAACTAGAAAAGCATGGCATCATTCATTAACAGATTAAACACTGTAAGAGTTGAAAAATTGCTGAGATATACAGTAAGAGGAATAAAACACTCTGAGAGATGCTGTTTCTGGAATTTAATATAACAACAAGCTCCAAGTGTATTATTCCTTACTATTTAATATGGAGAAAGACCAAGTACTGCTCATTATCATGTCACACACCTGGCACCACTTACCTGCGAGCAAACTTGGAGGTAATTTTGCCGATGATGCCAGTGGACGTGCCGCGGCGTGCTGGTGCCAGGGCGTCTGTGTCGTGGCAGAGGTTGGGCGAGACAGGTGGGCCGTTGTAGGTGGCGCTGCGGCGCTCGTGCAGCTGAGCTCCATGAAAGGTGCTCCGACTGGACGTCCCTCTAGGAAAATGAGTGCGCTCGGGAGTGCTGATGCTGTGATCCGAGGGCGAGGTGGATGGAGGCCTGGCGCTTGGACTGAAAACAAAATACATACGGAAAATGCTTTATGAAGTCCAGATGTGGACTAGGCATGTGCCAGTGTGATCTTTATATCATACTATCACAAGACTGTAGCACAAAACAGCACTTCACAATAATGTTCATGAACTCGAAATAAATCTCAACTCGCATAAAAAAAAAGAAAGGAAGAGCACCACCTGCAGGCAAAAAGTGGTTATAAGTGTGCTGTGTGTTTGCAGGCTTCTTGCTCACCTTCCCTTATATTCGCTGTTGTCTTCTATAGGAGGCAGGGTGGTTTTGGAGGAGGCGCCTGTGGAAGACACAGATTTCAAATATCTCTGTCTTGTAGGCATAAGAGCTGAGGTGGCACCAGAGGCGGATGTAGTGCTGCCTGAGACCTCTGTTAAACTGGAGAGAGAGAGAGAGAGAGAAAGAGAGAGAGAGAAAACACAACAGCAGTGAGTTGTTTTGTAACAGCAGAGAGGAAGATATTATCACTGGCTAAAACCATTACCACTGTTTTCTTTTTTTGTTGTACTTTTGTTGGTTATTGGACCCTTTAGTAATTTGCTCCAGTTTAGCCAGGCTACAGGTAATCCCCGACTTACGAACATTTACATTACGGATTTCCACAGATACGAAGAAACAGACACTGCAGTGCACCAGATACCAATATTTACAATTATATATAATATTTTCAGTGCGTAAGTGAATGTATAATATGTCCAAAGTCGGGTATATTGTAAGTGTGTGCATGAAATGAGTTGACCTCACCGGTTTCAATAAATCAGTCCAGAAGCACAATGATAGAAAATGTCTGTCCTGTAAAGCTGTCCTGATGGATTTTTAAAATCCTTAACAAAACAGAACTCACAGTCCAATATAGCGGAAAACAGCTCTGAGACAAAATGTCAAACATCTTGTAAATTCGTGTCAAAGGCGTACTGTATAACACCCACTATGTCAGACTTAAGAACACATCGGATTTATGAACATGCTCCTGGAACGGAACTTGTTCGTGAGTCAGGGACTACACGTAGTTAATTTATTTGTTTCATCAGCAAATTCTTATTCATTGTGAGAAAAAAAAGAAATTGTCTCTAGTAGCCACATAAGAAACAAAAAAAAGTTGCTCCCTTGGATGATCCATATTCTGATCATGGACCATTTTATAATTCCAGTACAGCACTGTAAAACAAATCTATAACCAACTTCTTTGAATGCAACAGAAGCTGCAACATAATAAACCAGCACCTCTGTATAAATGTAGATTTTACTGCACTTGCATTACTGTGTGGAGTGCTAACCTGCTGTCTTTGCCATTGGGGATGGAGGAACGGTCAGCTGAGCGCTCACACACGTATGTGTTTCTGCGTGCCATGCCTCCATTAGTCTGCAAATAATGTGAATAAAAAGAGAGAAAGGGAGTGAGTGAAAGAGAGCACAGGAATTAGAGCGCTTACCTTCTCTCGCTCATAGGTTCGGTTTGAGTTAAAATGTCCTAATTCAAATGTTCACTAAAGATCAAACTGAACATGCAATGTTATGTGCTTAACATGAACATGAAGCATCATTTTTATATTAAAGATATTTATAATAATTCCAATAATGAAAAGGTATTTATGGCAAAATTAAGCAAACTGGACGCTTTATTAACCAAGCATGTGAAAGCCAGACAATCTTTTCATATTCAGTTAAAATTTTATGCAGGTCGATATGTCAGTTCATTGCTACAAATAAAAAATTCACAGATTTTATTATCTCGTTTATTACTGTTATTACTAAGGACCTTTTTGTGACCAAAAAAAAAAAAGGTCGAGGTCTAATATTTTGTCTGCCTTTATATATTCGACTGCCTTTACCTTTGGTTATGGCACTTAATGTGTTGGCCAATTCAAATATAAAAATTATTCCTTATCTTACCAAAAGCACACTTTAACATTCATTAAAGGCATTGGTTCTAATCCTAAGTTTATATTGCATTATGTTCTTGTATTCTTACTTTCACTATTAAACACACCACTGATTTCTACTCTTGTTTTTTTATGATGCAACTTCACCAAACATTTAAGTGATCCCCAATCACAGTAGTTCATTCTTTTTGTTCTTGTCACAAAGTAAGTTTAGCACTATCCCTTCATGTTTTAAAAATGTGTTCTCACAGTCCTTCAGTAATTTACTGGCTGTGTCTTCGTTTCGGCCAATGATTTGACCCTTAAGAAGTGGTAACGTTTTTGGCCATGCAGTGTATTTAATAGTCAGTAAAATTAGTAATTAACAACAAAGTGAGGATTTTTTTTTGTACAGTACTTTGTACTGTATACTGGACATTTACTGACACCACCGATCAGCTAAGGAGGTATGAAAGAGAAGAGTGAGTGCAGGTCCTCACTCCGGTTGAAGTAACAGATTTTTTCCTCTCCACGGGGGCCAGAGGAGACGCTGGTACGTCAGACTTTGAGTTGGCGCTCAGCAACTTGCGTGAGTTCTCACACTCCTCCTTCTGTTCGCTCTCGACACTGGTGCGTTTGGTGTACGACACTACAGGCGGGACCGAGGGACCCACTGAGAGTACACATTCAAAATAAAATATTAGGTTGTATATAATAATAATAATAATAATAATAATAATAATAATAACATTTGTAACATTTTATTGTTTGCTTACATTTTAAACATTCATGTAAAATTTACTATTACAACTATATATGCATGGCACATGTCATTTTTTCAGCAACTGTTTAAAGATTATTTGCCTTAGAAATCTAGGGTTACATCACTATATTCCAATTTAATTAGGGCAGAAATTTACATCCAATCAGTTGACTGTGCCTTTAAACAGCTTAAAAACTTTTGATGAAAATGATGTCATGTCCTTAGAAGCTCCTGACAGGCTTCTCACAAAGTTCTCGACTAAAGGTTTACCAGTAGATGTATTTAAGGTCTTTAAACTCTGGCTTCCTAATTTGGCATCATGGGAAAATCAAAATAAATCAGCCAGTCCTGACCGCACCACCTTTATCTGCACAAGCATTACTACATTTATTACTACATAATTGCCCTTTACAAAAGAAATGTCCTTTAGTCTTATAAACGTTTGCAAGCTGCAAGCTGAAGAACCGTGAAGCATGGTGGTGGCAGCATCATATTGTGAGGGGGTTTTGCTGCAGGAGGGACTGGTGCACTTCCAAAAATAGATGGCATTGTGAGGAAGGAAGGTTATGTGGATACACAATATTGAAGCAAGATATCAGTCAGGAGGGTAAAGCTTGGGGTCACAAATGGGCCCAAGCATACTTTGTGTCAAAATGGCTTAAGGACGATAAAGTTGAGGTATTTCAGCGACCCTGACCTCGAACCAGTTCGTTCAGGAATAATGGGCTAAAATTCCAGTTACCTATTGTAGGAAGCTTTTGAAAGACTACCTAAAACGTTTGACTCAAGTTAAACAATTTAAAGGCAGTATTACCAAATACTAATAAAATGTCTGTAAACTTCTGAGACACTGGGAAAGAGATGAAAGAAAAAAAATGAAATAAGTCTCTCTCTTTACTACTATTCTGACATTTCATGTGAAGAATTGAGTCTAAATGTATTTGTCTAACAGAGAGAGAGAGAGAGAGAGAGAGAGGAAAGTGAGAGCTCTGTAACTTTACTTGGTTTAATATCATCCCCACCGTGATCACTGAACCGCCGCTGCTGCTTCTGATTAGCCGATATACTGCGCTGGACCTTGGTGTGTGAGGGGGATTGGCTAGTGCTGGTATTGATGTCACTGGTAGGGCGGGGTCTAGGACACAGGTTGCTGATGGACACAGGCTCGATGCCTTCAACCTAAAAAAAAAAAAAAATTGGATGTTTTGATCCTGCTTTGGTATTCAGGTGAAATATATATTATTACTCTTACTATATATATAAAACACTAGTAATATATAATAAAACTATTAATGACCCCTTCAGCAGTGACTCACTGCTAAAGTCCAGCATCATGTAAACATACTGTATAGTACTGTGCAAAAGGCACCATATTATATGCTGTACCAATTTTGTTATATATGTTTATCATGTCTGCATAATTATGTACAAAATCATTCAGCATTTCCATATATAACTTGAAGTAAAAGTAAATAACATTACAGGAGAAAATATGAATGGCTTTAAAGAAAAAAATATATAGTACAAAACAGACCAGTTTTCAGATGCAAACAAAAAACCTAATGTACGGTCCTGGGATTTGCATAAAAATATTAAGAAGCGACTGAAAAACTTATATTCTTAAGCAAACAGCTGTTTTATTTACAGTATAGTACTGTGCAAATGTCTTCGGCACATACAAAAATATGGCATAAGAAAAAGATGCTTTTGAAAACATTTCTGCATAAAAGAAACTTCTATATAATCCAATAAAGAGTAATCAAATAAACAGTCAATATTTGGAGTGAAAACTCATTGGTTAAAGTCAGGAGTTTTAGACACAGATTTGTGCAGTTTTATAGGAAAACAGTTGTTAGGTTTAACTGAGCTTGCGGGAGAATATGAGTACTTCTGGTAACTTTGTCACACTCGCTTCTTTCTATTTTTATGCAAATCCCAGGAGTGTACATTAGGTTTTTTATTTCTATCTGAAAACTGGTCTGTCTTGACCTATATATATATATATATATATATATATATATATATATTTTTTTTTTTACAGCCATACATATATTCTCCTGTAATGTTATTTATTTATTAATTAAAGTTATATATGGAAATACTAAATAATTTTTTACAAAATTATGCAAACATGATGAACGTATATAACAAAATTGGTACAGTATATACAGTAATATGGTGCCTAAGACGTTTGCACAGGACTTGCTCTGTGTATCCAGTGCATGTATTGTACTTCCCTGGTTTCGTTTGGTGCTTAATAGTTTATTAACTTAAATATTTGGAATGATATAGCAGGGCTCAATAAATTGGTTCTAATGATGCCATGAAATTAACTTTTTAACCCTTCTAAATTAATTAATTTTTTTTTTTTTTCTGGAAGATGGGTCTGAATGCGGACTGAGTACTATTCTAAGTACCGAACTGCAGTTCAGTGACTACAGTTCAATTTCTAATCACATTTCTAATGCATTTACGTTTAATTATTAACAATCGATCGGACTATAACTATAGTGTTTAAAAAATCTTTCTTTGTCTTTTGGCTGTTCCCTTTCAGGGGTCGCCACAGCGAATCATCTGCCTCCATCTAACCCTATCCTCTGCATCTTTTTTTCTTACACCAACTAACTTCATGTCCTCTCTCACTGCATCCATAAATCTCCTCTTTGGTCTTCCTCTAGACCTCCTGCCTGGCAGTTCCAACCTCAGCATCCTTCTACCAATATATTTACAATCTCTCCTCTGAACATGTCCAAACCACCTCAATCTGGCCTCTCTGACTTTATCTCCAAAACATCTAACATGGGTTGTCCCTCTGATGAACTCATTCTCGATCTTATCCATCCTTGTCACTCCCAAAGAAACCCTTAACATCTTCAGCTCTGCTACCTCCAACTCTGCCTCCTGTCTTTTCTTTAGTGCCACTGTCTCTAAGCCTAGAGCATTGCTGGTCTCACCGCTGTCCTGTACACCTTTCCTTTCATTCTCGCTGATACTCTTTTATCGCACAACACACCTGACACTTTTCTCCACCCATTCCAGCCTGCCACTCTCCATTGCTCTGGACAGTTGACCCTAAGTACTTAAAAGCCTGCACCTTCTTTACCTCTGCTCCCTGTAGCCTCACCGTCCCTCTTGAGTACCTCTCATTCACACACATGTATTCCGTCTTGCTGCGGCTAACCTTCATTCCTCTGCTTTCCAGAGTGTACCTCCACCTCTCCAAATTTTCCTTTACCTGTTCCCTGCTCTCGCTACAAAGCACAATGTCATCTGCAAACATCATAGTCCATGGAGACTCCTGTCTTACCTCGTCTGTCATCCTGTCCATTACCAGAGCTAACAAAAAAG
Organism: Clarias gariepinus; assembly: GCF_024256425.1. NCBI lineage: Eukaryota > Metazoa > Chordata > Actinopteri > Siluriformes > Clariidae > Clarias > Clarias gariepinus. The sequence goes on from NC_071119.1 coordinate 15,927,584, forward strand.
GGCTTAGAGCCGATCCTTGATGCAGACCCACCTCCACCTGTCAAGTGTTTGAAAAAATACTCCATACAAAAAGGCTTATATTTTACAGTTTAGCTTTTTGTTTCAGGTTCAGTTTAAATGAAATGTGGACAGAAAAGCAGTTTATGTTTTTAATTAGCTTTAACTCAAATATGTATGCACACTGTTAACATGACTTTAAAAAAATGTCCAGTCATCACTGAGTCCATTGTGCATAGATTCAGTCAGGTGTGTTAAAGATACAGAATCGGCTTATGTTCTGCCCAAGTCTAACGTAAACAGTAGTTCTTTGCTGAATGTTTAGTGTCCCTATGAACCAGGCAGTACTTATGAAAAACCCATAATAAAACCTTTTATTAATCAAACTAAGCTGTCTATTGTTTTTAAAGGAACAGCCTTTATATATGAAACTGCAGTCCATCCATCTACGCATTCTTTCGAGCAATCATTCCCCAGTCTGCATGTCTGCACTGAGTATCTTTTGCTCTCCAAGGACTGGCTTTAAGTGGAAAAAATCAATAGCAAATTTCAGCACACTTCTGCTATGACTGCTGTACTGTATCAGCTTAGTGAGCATGATGGACAGCGAAAAAAACAACCCGTCTGTTATCACAGCTAATTCTAATGGATATTCAGCGTACAGTATATGGGTCCTATTTAAACTAGCCGAATTTCTTAGCAAGCTTTGTTTACTGCATCATAGAAATGTGCTTTTGTGCCCTCTGTGTGTTAAAAAACCCAATAATTAACCCACTGTGCTTATCATGACACTCTCATCAGTGCTGTAACCTACACTGAGCCCCTTGCGCTAACCTCTGAAGGTTTTCTTCCCAATAACAGATAAGTAGCCATGATGTCATCGTATTTCTGTCCCTTGAGAGCCTCTGTGATTTCGTCCTTTGGAAATCCCATCGTCACCATTAGCTCTGAGGAACACAGAGAACAAAGATAAGCTCTCAATCGCGTATCTCAATACAAAGCCATCATAAAAGGATCTATTTTTAAATACAGTTAACGATAAATGGGACATGTTTAAATATTAAAGCTATATTTACTATATTTTTGTACTATATTTATGATCACACTGTGTAAGAAGTTTTCCCAGAGCAACAATGCAGTTCATCTCATGCTGTGTGAACTGATGATTATCACGGATCGCCAGGAGATGGCGCAAACAGATCACACACAATGCAACAGAAATGTTTCTGAATCTTATTCAATAAGCATCGTATTCAGGTTTGTTTTAAAACCATAAGAAAAACACTTTAATTCAATAAAAATACAAACACTGAAATCTTAATGCACTCTGCAAAAACTGAAGCAGTTCCTATTAACAGAGATTCCTAAATGTGTAAACTGGATTTTCTTAGTGCTGAGTTAAAGCCTTAAACCTAATCTATGGACTGATGACAAATGATTTATTTACTTGCGGATTATAATTGCGGCACGTCTCTCTTTGTGTCGAGCTGAACGTGTACTCTGTACTGTAAGGCAGATGATGAACGATGTTCATGCCCGACCGTGACACACTTCTCCTGCCTGATTTATCTTAATGAGCTACTTCTGCTCAGAGCTTTCCACACTCTCACCTTCTGCTGTTGTGGACGGCGTCTCCATGTGAGACTTGCACATCCCTAAAACAGTGTATTCCCAAGACTCACCCTTGCTTCAGCGGATCATCAGTCTTGGATACTGTAAACTCATTCGGGATTAAATCCACCTCTGGATTTCTTTTATTCTTTAGATAAAATTCACTCTATAAGTCCTTTAGCAACTTCTTCTTCTTTGTCTTTCTGCTGTTCCCTTTCAGGGGTCGCCACAGCGAATCATCTGCCTCCATCTAACCCTATCCTCTGCATCCTCTTCACTCACCCCAACTAACTTCATGTTTTCTCTCACTGTTTCCATAAATCAATCCTCAATCTGGCCTCTCTGACTTTATCTCCGAAACATCTAACATGGGTTGTCCCTCTGATGGACTCATTCTTGATCCTATCCATCTTTTATCACTCAAACAGAGAACCTCAACATCTTCAACAGTCCTTGAAGCTATGATAAAGCATGACTTTTTAAGAATGGCTATTGTGCAACAAAAACGACTGTAGTACACAGGTTGTAAACTCATCTCTGAGTACCTCGTGTTAGAACAGTTTTTAATTCTCAAGACGATTAACAAGGTTAAGTGGGCGTCGACAAGTGGAAAAATTTATATAGTGCATTGCAGATTTTGGGGCAGAGTAATCAGTGAAAGAAAAAAAAAAAAAAAAAAAACGTAATCACTGTCCTGAAACAGAGAACACCATTTTGATTAACCTGGAATTAATGTGTGTTTATAGAAGGAATTTACCGATCCGTTTACTGTCATTGAAGTCAGGCTCGGGTTCGGTATAAGGCTGTAGCTCCTCGTCGTCGTGGCCCACGTTCATCCACTTATCCTTCATGATTTGCTTAAAAAAAAAGGGAAAGAAATCACAATTGGTAAACAACAAATAAATAATTGAGGAAAAAAATATAAATAAATAAAACAAAGAAAAAACATAAATGTTACCTCTAAACTGCCTCGTTTGAGAGGGTTCAGCACTAATAACCTTTTAAGCAAGTTCTCACAGTCTGTGGACATGTAGAAGGGGATGCGATACTTTCCTCTCAGCACTCGCTCTCTCAGCTCCTATAATAATAATAATAATAATAATAACAATAACAACAACAACAATAATAACAATAAGAAATTGAATCTAAATCACACATTAAATCCACAGCATGTCATAACTGTTGTAATACAGAATAGCCCATTCCGATCGAGTAATCTGATTGGACGAGAAGCATTCCACGCGTGACGGTAACAGCACTGGGACGTTTAACTATATGCATCACGCGTCCCAGGTTCCTAATTCCTGTTAATTACACTAATTGTTGGACGCCAGTATGGGTGAAAGTTGGTCGGTACGGACTGCGTACTGAAGAGAGAGCAGCCGCCTGCCAAATAACCCACATTGAAAACCAGTCATGGAAGCACTTTCAGCAATTTGATAGCGTTGTCTCCTTTTAAGTCCGTTCCAAATTGACTCTGAATAATACTTTTTCTTTTATTTACAACTAAGACAAGCTAACTAAGACTGAATTCCAAAATCATTCTCTAACCCCTGATAAAGGGCACTACTTAGTGTGTGGAACGAGTGATTATACATTAGACCACCCTCACCTTCATACAACAACAACAACAACAACACACTTTGTCATGTATTATTCCTTATGTAACATAAATAATGCAGGGCAAAATAAAAAATAAATAATATTGCTGTGTTTTTTTTTTTAATTTATTTTTGATTATATTTTAAATTTTTAATATAATGCTGGTGTAGGAAAAAACACACCACATAAACTTTGCATCTATTTTTACACTGATATATTTACACCTTCATTCAGATGTGTAAATTCATCTTAAAATATGAATTTAAATATTATGCATGATATTTCTCGAAGTACTGTAGATGCAAAAACGCCTATATGTGTCTACGTTGAGATATATCATGCATAATATTTTATACATTATATAGTTTATACAGTATCTGTATGATCATTTCACACTTTCTGATTCAACTGAAGCGTGTTTTAAATGAAACCTTTAGATTTTGTCCGTCGAAAGGTAGCGATCCACTGACGAGTGTATACAGGATGACGCCGAGACTCCAGACGTCGACTTCGGGCCCGTCGTATTTTTTGCCCTGGAAGAGCTCGGGGGCGGCGTAGGGAGGACTGCCGCAGAATGTGTCCAACTTATTTCCCACCGTGAACTCGTTGCTGAAGCCGAAATCGGCGATCTTAATATTCATGTCAGCGTCCAGCAATAAGTTTTCAGCCTCAGGTTCGAGACAAAGAGGTGATAGTTATGAATTCAAATCTAGCAGTTCTTGCATTATTGCTACTACTAGTAGGAGAAATTACAGCAGGCCTGTCTATGATAGAGTGCACTGAAATCTCCGATAAATACTTACCTTAAGATCTCTATGTACTATTCTCTTTTGATGGCAGTACTGCACTGCAGATACAATCTGAAACACAGCAGTAACGTGCATGCAGCATCAAAAAGGAACATCTAATGTAACATCTAACAAAATAATAAAAAGTTCCCATTAGACAGATCTATCAAGAACGACAGCATCAACTTTTTCTCCTGTCAAGAACAGCAAAACTAGCTAATCATGGGTGCAAAACAAATATAAAATAACGATAACGAAAAACAAAATTACAAATTTAATATAAAAGTATATTTTGAGTGACAGGTGTCTCGTCCAATCAGCGGTAAGAATCGACAAACCAAAAAAAGGTAGGTGTGGTTTGCGAATGAAATTCTTATGAAATTTTTAACAGTTGATCTTGAGTGGCTGATGTCTCGTCCATTCAGCGGTAAGAATTTAATTCCACACCTACCTTTTTTTGGTTTGTTGATTCTTACGGCTGATTGGACGAGACACCTGTCACTCAAAATATACAGGAATTACTGCAGCCTCATGGACATTTAAATGCTGTGAGACGGTGGTACTTCTTGTACTGTATATCTTAAGTGACAGATGTCTCTTCCAATAAGCGATAAGAATTTCACTCTACGTTTTTTTCCGGTTTTACTGAATTGTTCTCCTGTTTTTCTCATTTAGTATTTTGTTTCTGGATAGGTTGTTGTGTTTTCTGATTTGTTATTTTTTGTGCCGGTTTGGTTATTTTGATTTTTAATTTTTTATTTTGTTTTGCACTTCTCGGCCACCGTACATGGGTGTTTGTGAGCTGATATATTTGAAAGAGGGAAGATGTGAGATGTTCCCCCGGTTGGTAGCCGTGATGACAAGAAAGAGCGTGGCAAATGAAAAATGTCTGGGAATAAATTAGTGTGTGTGTGTGTGTTTGTGTGTGTGTGTGTGTTTTTCGATCATTCTAGTGGTTAAATGTTGTATAGTTATGCAGTAGACATTCTTAAAGTCTATTTAGTGTGCAGTAGCTGTTGCTGAATGAGGGTCATGTGTTAGCAGTGTAGTATTGTCTCTCTGCATTACAGCAATTTCATTACTGATTGCAAAAAACAGCTTCTTATAGAATTTAGTAAAACGTCATTAAATATTATTTGTATGTTACTTAAAATTTCAGCATTGAAAGCTCAGAATGTCTTTCTTTGCCCCTGCTTCATGCCGATGCCAGTGTAGTGTAACAGGCTGGATGGAGGTAAGGCAGTGGTTCATTAGTATGCAAAAACTAAAGCAGGGTGATTTGCTTTAAAAAGGTCAGATCAGCTACTGGTCTGCAGCAGCGCTGCAGCATGAGAATGAGGCTGCAAGTACAAACACATACACACACACACACACACTTAACCCCCAGTTCTCTGATTCACTATCCTTATTGAAGCGAATCAGTCCAAAATACCCAAATCATCACCGGCGACTCATGTTTCCTCTGATTCATGATATACCCAGCTGTACTGGCTAAATTATAGGCAATTATATCACTAGTTGCCATTTTAGTGCCCATGCAAACTAGGCCCATTACATGCTGCTGTTTGTAAATCTGGACAGTGAATTAATGAGGATTTAGGTGACTGATAGGGTTAAGTGAAGTATGCATTGCTTGGTTAGAGCTTACCTGCCGAAACTTCGCCCTGGCTTCCTTCTCTTTCATCCTGCCATGAGCGACCAAGTAGTCGAACACCTCACCTGTAATTAAACACAGAGGGTGGTGTAATGAAGTTTCTTGAAAATAAAGTTTTACAAACTTTTGCCAGTCTTCTGCGCCACATTCCAGTCCAGTACTGTAGGTGGTGGTAATGCACCTTTAAACGACCATAAACTCAAAAGAAGTGGCAAAAACACTAAGCTTGCAAAATAGGAGTATTTTAAAATTACATTCTTGGAAAATGCAATTGATTTGTATTTTCTACAAAGATAGTGGTGTATTTTTAAAGAATTTGACAATTTTAGACCTCCTAATGTTTGTTAATAGTGACAAGAAAGATAAATTAAATTGCATGATCGACTTACAGTTACAGTTAAGGTTCGGGGCAGCTTGGCAGTGCTGGGTTTTGAACTCACAGTGACCCAAGTAACCACCGAGTCATCACTCCCCTTTACTCTCTGCCCAGTGAGTAACCCCCAGTCACACATGGCATAAAGTAGATTATTCTTTAGAACCAAATTTACAAGCAGTACTGACACAATTCTGTTCATACCATTGGCTCACATCTGATATTTTGATACAATCAAACTACATTAAAATCTGGTTTCTAATAACATTAAACTCAAAGTATGGGACATGTAACACATCAAATTAGTCTCTAGATTAGTCTCCACAATTACGTGAGCAGGGTTCTTTAAATCAGATAAATGTGACAAATAATACAAATAAAAGCCAACAAAACGTTACACTTTTACTGGGTCAGACGTACCCGTCCCGATTTCTGATATATTCACTTTCAATGTCACCTCAAGACAATAAAACCTTAAGAAAAAACTATGAAATACAATCTATTACAGTCCACAGGTGATACTGCTGGAAAAGCACACAACATCTTGCCATCCAAAATGGGGTCAAACGATGACCTCGAGGCTGTTCTACAGTTTTAAAAATGGGCCACAGTACCTTCTCAATGACAGCATGCTGGCATAGCCAGATCTAAAATGGGTAGGCCATACCCTTGAAACACAACGACATAACTTTTTCCTGATGACACTAGGTAAGCATGGCCTCGTTTTTGCTCTCACGCAGTGGGTCTATGACACATGCCAGAGGGAGCTACTGGCAAGGGAATTTCCTGAGGAAACCCTCAACCTGGTGGTGCTGGAGCAGTTCATTGCCCTCCTTCCGCCAGGGACTGCAGAGTGGTTCCAATGCGTATGACTGGGGTCACTTGCAGGAGCAGTCCAGATGGCGGAGGAATACCAAATGGCATATTTGGAGCAGCCAGAAATGATTTAGAGAAATTTCCATTTCTCATAATTCCCTGCCCTTCCTTGCCCTTTACTTGTACCCACTCCTCAGAAACAGGGGCCCCTTTCTTAAAAAAACAGCACCCAAACTCATGCTTTGCCTTCCTCTCCTTTTTCCAGTTCACCATCTCCTAGCCCTGTGATGTCTCCTTTAATGACCTTTCTCCCCCCACTGGTGGAACTTTGCATAATTAATCTTCAGTAAGGATTTTAGGGAAGGCACGGTTGGTAAAGGTGAGGTGTGTTCACGGTGATGTGATGATCAACTAATTCCCCATCACCTTTCAATTCAGGGGAAAACATAAAGTGAAAGCAGTGGTTTGTCTATGCATCAACGATCCACTAATCCTAGGAGTGGACTGCCAGGGATATGCAGTTTTTAATGATCAAAATGCCCATGATTGGGTCCTGTGTTAAAAATAAGCAAGGTGTAGAATGCACATTACTTTCTAGGGATACACCAAGGGGGAGGCTCCTTCCCAAATAGGGAATTCCCTTTTGGAGATTTCTTTTAGGAGCAGTCGCATGACGAAACCCTGAAGCAAGACTCTGGACAAGTAAGACACCTTGACGCCAATGGTGGATTTTTTTTTGTCCAAAGTCTAAAAAGGGGATGAGCCTGTTCCTGGGGCTGGCAGTTTGTTTCAAATTTTTCAGATGTCACCAGCCCACTGACTGACCTCACTAAAAAAGGGAGCTCCAGATCTGGTCCAGTGGATGGAGCCAAGCTACCGGGCTTTTTACTAGATAAAAGAGGTTGATTCTTGCATTCACCTGACTTTTCGCTCCCTTTTTTTATGCAGACTATTGCATCAGACTGGGGAACATTCATTCTACGGACTGTTCTATCTCAGGTGGTGGATGATTGTTAGTAGAAAACTTCCAGTGAGAGAAACAAAGCACAGCACCATTGAGAAGGAGTGTCAGACCAGAAAGTAAGGGGTCTTCACTTTCTGATAGTACCTACAGGGGTTAACTTTTATCCCCTCCTTTTGGACCATGCCCTGATTGAATTCCTCCCCCGCATGAAAGATGCTAACGCACAGTGATGCATCACTTGATGGTATCTGGCACTTCATGGTGAGGGGTGAACAGATGCTACGGCAATTTTCCTTTCCCCGTGGGAAAATGGGGGGAGTCGGCTACAGGCCGGACAGCTCCCAAGCAGGCGAGGTAACACATAATGCTTTTAACCTGTGACTCATTATGCAGTTCATATACATGTGCGTCTTTCTTTGTGTTGGCAGACAAAGAGAAATGGGGGAAGTGACATTTCTGAGTGACAGTGTGCTTCAGAAACAGAACTCAACAAAGAATACTAATGTTATTAGACTCACTAAGACTGCTTCCAGCCCTTTATTCCCCGAACATCCCAAAAATTGTTACATTTGTCTTTGCAAATGTGTATGCAAGAGTACCGTACATGTGCATTGCTGCTTTTTTAACCAAGGGAGATATACAGTAGCAACCTGTGGAGCTAAATAAAATAAAAATTTCCTGTTATGGAAAACATATCTTGTTGCCTTCAAACCAACTTAAAATCTTTGCTTAACAGTCTGTTGAAACGACTAGATTAGTACCATGAATGTAAGGTGATAGTTTTTCGTTTGCGGATCAGGAGAACAATCACGATGACGTTGCAAAGACAGACAGCGCTCGAGTAGTTTAATATTGACTTGCAAAGGCTTGTATGCTCTAAAATGTTTTTTCTGTTTACCACATGTGTAAAGAGTGTTTATTTGCACATTCACATAGAGTATAAATGGAAAACTTACCTCCACTCGCATATTCCATTATTAAATAGAGTGTCTTCTCAGTCTCGATTACTTCAAATAACTTCACTGAAATTTAAAAAATTATACATGAAATATAAAAGCATGACAAATGTTTAAAAAAAATCAATCTACTATTGGGAAAAGAAAAAAAATATTCTATGCATTAATACATATACATACCTATATTTGGATGATTCAAGATCTTCATTATTCGGACTTCTCTAAATAGCTGTGGGAAAAAATATGAAATATTAATACTGCCATTACTTATTTCCTAGTGTTGTGTATTCCCTGTCTTTTGTATCCATCACCATGTCTGATTCGTTTTCATTCACATCTTTTATCTACTTCATGCTTTTTTATCCATGTAAAATCCCGTTATTATTTATTAAAGTAAGAGTCAGTGAATTTGATCAAATACGCACTCTGTCAAAGTTGGTAAATATCAGCTTATGTTCTGTTGGCTGTCTGTCTGCCCTGGCTCTGTTAATGGGAAACAAAAAAGTGGAGCAGACCGCACCACACAACACTATTCCAGCTAATCAGCAACAGGAGCATTCTTGCTCTAGCATTTATAATAAAATAAACCAGCATGTTTTGGTTTGCTAACTTCAGTATCTGATTTGTTGTTTAACATGGGAAAAAAATTATAAGTTTCTAAACAACAGCCAGTGGTTGTTTTACAAATCAGACAATAAATAGGAAACAATTAATAAGTAGACGAAAGCCGATGAAGCACAAATAAGGTTATAGCAAAAAAGGTTCTTCACTTGAAAAAGTTAGAAATTTGATAGCTCAATAAAGAGAGCTGAAAGTGCTTAACAATCATCAAATCTGGTTAGACTACTTATCTCACGATCACATAATCTTAATTGTAGGGAGTCTGATGATTTTTTTTTGCAATCACTGTTTTGTAAAGTAAACAAACAAAAAAAGTCTTCTCATTTTTCTAAATTAGTTGCTGCATTATGTTAAAGGGTGCCAATAATTTAGGTCATCGTATTAATAATCGAGATGATAATCAGTGTTTTTTTTGTCTTTTCTTGTCTTGCATTACTGTTCTAGTGAGTTAAATTTACTTCAATTGAAATTAATCAAACGTGTAAGGGGACAAGGTTAACTAGGATCACTAACTTTGAAGCTGGAACCAGGTAAATATTTCTAAACTAGCCGTTTACTCACAGGCTTAATTAAATTCATCTGTATATTTTTATTATTATATCCAAACAGTTTTAGAACTGCAAAGCGCACAAAGCATGATTGCGCTTCTTTGTTAAACATTTCAGGTTGAAATCGGAAAGGGGGGCTGGTTGCAGGGAGCGACAGAAACAATTCACAGTGGAGAAAGAGAGAGATGTTTTCTATAAAAAGTCCACTGTGGGTTATTACAAGCTTAGTCATTTTGATACTTAAAAAAATCCTTTTGAAACTGTTTTTATTTTAATTTTCAATCAAATTTAAATTCTTTTTAAAGTTTTAGTGCTATTATTTTATGATTATTTTCCTCTCTTTTATGTAAAGCACTTTAAATTACCATTGTGTATGACATGTGCTATACAAATAAACTTGCCTTGTCTTTTATATGATATACTGATATACTGTATGTGATACACGTTTAATCAAGTAGATGGTCAATTACTTTGCACAAGAAGAAATCACTGATGCTTTTTCAGAAAAAGTGTTGATCAGCTACAAACCTCACATTAATTCAGTTAACATTTGGGTGAGGATCTTAAATGTTTTTATCGGGTATCGTCAACACTGAATTAACTTGTACTTCACAACAAAATACTGTTTTAATTAGCATTAAAAAAACACAAGACTTGTACTGCTTATCTTTATTACTTTATCTGCTTTTGATTAATCTCAGTTTAAACAATAGATCTGGTAACACTCAAACTTTAAAACAAAACAGTGCTGACAGGATTTGGTCCAAAATGCAATAAAAGGGAGGAGAGAAGCCAAGGTTTCATAAGTAGTAATGTGAAGCTCCAACACGTGAAATCATACCAGGAGGCCAAAAACGTATCATTCTAAAGGGATTAAAAAAAAAAATTAAAAAAAAACAACAACTCACAGAACACTGAACTCACACTAAAGCAGTCTAGTTGGCATTGCTAGAGAGGAATCCATCACTGCACATCCAACACACACTCACCATCTCACACATACATTATTATATAACTCTTTTAAATCTAGCATACACATACGTACAGTATTAACTCTTTCCAAATTATTTGATTTGGGGAAAAGCTTAAACAACAAAAAAGCTGACACAGCAGCATGTGAAAAAGACCAAGACTTAATATAACTTATGATTTCAGTTTAAATGTTTGGGAAGCTCATAATAGACACAGAGTGCTTAAAAAATCCCTCACTCCCTCCGCCACACACAAGCACAGCACATATGTGCACACACACTTGTCCAAGTTGCATCACTGACCTACATACAGCTGTCCAGGATCACCGAGTCATCCGAATGAATGAAATGTCACTTAAGAATTTAAGAAACCTTCACAGAGAATAATTCTCAAGCAAGTTGGTTCATTAACTCTGATGCTTTCATGGTGATAAAACACCTCGGAAAAGTAATTCAGGTAAGTAAAAGCTCCCCTGCTCCGCCCATTCCCATATGTTGTTTGCCCGGACATCGTAGCTGACAATGCTAAAAATGGGGGCTATTGTTTTGCAATAATTCACAATATGATTATATATTATACAGTGGAACCTCGGACTGCAAGTAACCCAGTTTGCAAGATTTTAAATGAATTTAAAATTAAATTAAATACATTTTGAAAAACAACCGAGTCTTGATGTATAAACACCAAGTATCATCGAGTATCATGTATTACGCGCTTTTTGTTTTAATGCTGAGAGTTCTTCTCTCTCTCGCAATGTGGAATTGTGGGTAATCGTCTCCCCTGCTCGGTCTCTCACTCGTATAATCAAAATCTGTGCGCGCGTGTACAGTTCACTATAACACTGTGACCACGTGTGTGCGCGTAAAACGTCTTTTTTTTTGTCTTTGGGTGTGTGTGTGTGTAAAAGTCGTCCTTCATGCGTGCGTGTACTGTTTATTGTAGCACACGTGTGTGTCCATGTGTAAAGCAAAAGCAAGTGTCATTAGAGAGGTTAAGGCCACCCCTTCTATAATCCTCAGAAAAATTTACACTACTACATCTGTGAAACTGCCAAATGAGCATGAACAAACAGATTCATTGCTTAACGAAATAATTGGCCATCTCACAATATTTACTTCGCCAACATTCAGTACGATTGGCTACTGTATGATGGCCAAGTTAGATTTTAAAGTTATACAATGCATACAGTATGTGGTTTCAGAGGCAGCATTATGTGAGAGGCGAGAAATGGAAAGGCTTGTGGCGATGCAAAGCTCTGTGGGAGACAGGAGGGTATTTTTAGAATGATATTCTTACAAACATCAGGGTGTCACAGACAGGGCTCCAAACACACCAGACTGAAAGAGTTTTCCTCTGGAGTGAAATCAAGTAGATGATTTTTTTTAAAGCTGTGGGTCATCAGTCTCAGTCCAAAGTCTAAAACAGATTAATCATACTGTCATGGGACTGATTAAAAAGCGTTGGACTACACCTCCCATCACCCCCCTGTGAGTCACATGACTGGAATCACATACACCTGTTTTGTGTTTGTTTCTGAAAGGGTTTGTCTATTTAAGTTTCAGGTTCTTATTAGTTTTTTTTTGTTTGTTTGTTTGTTTTTACGCCTATTAAACTGTTATAGTTACCTGCTGTCGTATTGCTCTATGTTAATACTCTCCCTATTTTCTATTCTGGTAATGTCTGACCCCTGGTATACCTGAGTGTATTATGACAGGATTTCATCATTATTTTCTGCTGGATGAAGGATTAAAGCCAAAGTGAGGAATTTGAAGACAGCAAATTGGCAGGCTGGCTCTGAATGTCCTAAACTACTGGGGATTGACGACGTGGACATGTCGGCTTTTTATAGATGATTCATGCAACAGGGAATGAGCTATCAAAACAAGTTTTTCTTTTTTTCCTTGGTTGTTAAAATACTAGTTTTATTCTACTAACATTAATTTATCAAATATACTGTAGTTGCATGCAACAATGAGCGGGCCCAAGCACCTTGTGCCATGGCCCCCCAAGCGCACCAAAAAGACAGTGGGCACGTGCATTTAAAGGGGACAAACCCCTGAATGCTGGGAAAAATGTTACTCAATGTGATGTTACTCCAATATGATTTCACTCAGTGTTATGTCACTCAAAGTCACTGGATTTAATGTCACACAGGATAAGTTAAGCTGTTTCTTGGCATAAGTTTAAGGCATCATCATGGCTGACCCATTTAAAATATCAGAAATCCCTCCACAATTTTGCATCCTCAATGTCTTTAGGTCACATAGGCCTGCTTTGCTGGAGATCGTATAAATCCCCTAGGAGGAGTATATCAAAATACATTGAGTGCATTTGCAAAAGACCCAAAATAAATGACTTTCTGTTGAGTAGAGCCCATGACATGTGTACAGGGTTTTGTATGTATAAGTACAAGTGCATTTGAGCTATGCAGCAAAATCTTGTGTGCGCCGCTAGGGTGTCCGTATGACAGCAGATTCCAAACTGTCTGCTGATTGTCATGACTTTTTGAGCATGTTATGACCTCAAAAAAGCCCTGGATTCTAAAATTAAAAAACCTGATCCTTAGAGGAACGAGAGGGACCTTCACACACTATGAAAACATAGGGCTGATGTCATAGTGCTTGGGCCCTAACTGAGAAATTTAGCTGTAAATAAAAGAAGAATGGGAGAAATTAATAAAAGCTAATACATTGCTACAAACAAAGGCAAATGTAGTCCGTACATCAAAACTGCTTGTGTGGAATAATGTCCATACATCATAACTGCTTGTGCACAACAGTTAACTTGCTTTTCATGTAATGATTAAGAAAAAGCAAAAGAAGAAAGAAAAGAAGCTTTAATGCGGTTTCTGAAATATAGTTGGAAATGAAATTTTGTCTACCCTCGTTATTACAGTAGCTCTTTTGTGTACACCTCGAAGTACGAAGCACACCTGACGTATTAAACACAGCTGAATAAAGTAAAAATTCACTACGCACAGTAGAACACACAGCATCGAAATCAACTCTGATAAGCTCACAACTTAAATCCTTTTTTAAATTCATTTAAGGGACTTTTTAGTTAGTTAAAGCTTTCCCCAGCTGGTGGCCCGAACACAGCTCTCTAGTGTGCAGTGGTAAATGATCTTATGCCAGGTGCTACGCATGGTGCCCAGAGGGGCCAGATGGTAGGCCCAGGGTTTCAAATGTCTGCATGCACAAACACACACACACATACACACACACCTACCTACCTACCTATTCTTATAAGGAACTTCCATCGACATAATTATTAATTAATTAATTAATTAATGCTGACCTAAATGTAACTCTAACCTTGACTCCAGTAACGAAAAAGGAAACCTTTTGCTTTGTGTTTTGGTTTTGCGCTAAACAAATGCGCCATATGGATTTCTGACCATTACATTAATATATGAGCCTTCCCTAAACTGTTGCAACAAAGTTGGATGCTCACAATTATTGTCTGGAATGTGGTGTATGCCGTAATGTTATGAATTCACTTTGCTGTAACTAAGAGACCCAATCATATTTCACTCTGCCCACCTCTACAAGGGCATGATTGCCAGTTTTGGTGTGGAGGAAGTAAAATGTCTTGCAACCTCAACCCCACTGCCTGAAATGAAAGACCAACTGAACCCCAGTCCTCCTTACCATCATCATCGTCTGACCTTACAATCCTCTTGTGGTTGAACGGGTAAACCCCCCATAGTTAAGCTCCAAAATCTATAGGACAGCTTGCAACCTGCAATACCCATGACTTCCTACTATACATCATGCAGTTCCACAGTTTAACCATAATAGCTGTCCTGTAAAAACATAACGTATCTTTTAAAATTATCCCCAAAAGGTAGTTCTACCTTAGCCTCATCAGACCATGACACATTTTGCCACATTGGCTTGGTGTGAGGCACCATGGGGGCTTAGTTGTTGGCACTGGTGCCCACACTTCCAGAGTTATTGTCCATAGTGTATGAAGGGGTGAATATGGGTGTGGGTGTGAATGTGGGTGTGCTATCCAGGGTCTTGTGCCCTAAGGTCCCTGGAATACTCTTCAGGCGACCTACTAAGGGTAAGCGATTAGGAAAACAAATAGACAAATAACTTGGAGGGAAGCTTGACTACAATTTTCTTTTTAAATACAATTATGTTTTTTTTGAGGGGAAACTTGGAAACTTTTTCCTTTGTCGAATCAGAGACCAGGAGACATTGGAATATCTTTTGAGCAGAAGTTACTCTCATTCCTTGACAATGAGATCCTGTATATACATTTCAGTTAGGGGTTTTTCCAGGCAGTTGAAAACACTACACGATTGGCTCCTCTCCCATTTTATTAGAAAAAAAAACACCTTTCCAACACATGTGTATTACCACTAGCACATTCAATCCTTTATACAATGTGCTTGTCAATACAAATCTCAAAACTCAAAGTGAAAATCTGCTTTTTTACACCCTCAGGCAAAGTTCACATCTTCTCTAGCTCAAAGTAAACCTACAGTATGAGCCATACTTCGGTAATCTTTTAAATAGCCAAGCACTGACTACATACACTCTATAGTACAGAATGTCTGCTATAGAGACTATCATTGAAGCTTTAAAGTGGCTCAAGCCACTCAAGCATGGTCTGAAGAACTTTATAGCTGTTTGTGGTATCTGGTGATATGCTAGCACATTTTGCTTACTGAATGCGGAGAGATCTTAACGTAGCACACGAGAGTGTGCTGGGATTTAAGTTATAGAAAATCAATAAGCGAGTCAAGGACAGATGGAAGAGAGAGCGATGCATTACCATCTTGCATGTCTCCATTTTAGCTATAATGGCACAAGTGGCTGAAGAAGAGAAGCTTGAAAAGTAGACAGAACTGCATATGGCGTACAAACCATTCGATCAACAGGGTTACAGTAACTAGTCGGAGATTAATAAGACGTGTGCATTGGATATTCAATATACAGCACTAAACTCCAGTTAAAGGGACAACAAATTTAATATAAATATTTACAAAATCTGAATATGGATATTAACTAGTTAACATGAAAAAATGTTAAGAATGATTACAGTTCTGTAAATGTATAGTATTTATATTCTGTCCTAATCAGCTAGGATATGTGAAGAAGACAAGAAGACAAAATCCAAATGACTGGCTTGAATGACACGTTTCTACAGTTCCCTGTTCACAGCTTTGGTTCCTACCTGTAATAAGTTCCCTTTTACTGTGTATTAATAGAGGAAGTGTAGTTTCTTCTTAATTCTTTTCAACCTCTTTTCAAAATGTGCATGGAGCTTTTAGAATAAAAAAATGTAAAAGTTTGGAAGGAAGCTTAGGCTGGTTACTTAAGTTAAATTTAGTTAACATGCTTAACTTATTTTTCAAGTTTCAAGTTTTATTGTCATATGCACAGTGAAGAAACATGTCCCCCCCTGTACAATGAAATTCGTCCCTTGCTGTCCCCCTAATGAATGCCGCTAAAAATAGACATAAAAATAGAACAAAAAATAAAAATAAATATGGGTATACGAAACAATAGGTACTGTATATATAAAAAAGTGCCAAACTGAGCTATCGGGCGAGAAGAGTTTTGGTGAGTAAGTGAAGATGAACCCAATGATTACTGAGGCTGAGCTCCAGAGATGCTGTCGGGAGATGGTTGACGTTCTACAACTGTCTCCCATCACTGCAGCCCTCCACCAGTCAGGGCTTTATGGCAGAGTGGCCCAACGGAAGCCTCTTCTCAGTGCAAGACACACTGTTTTTCAGCTGAAGACAGGACGACTGGTTGCAATCGAGGGGAAAGATAAATGCGGCCAAGTACAAAGGGTGCTTCTACTAAATGCTGAGCAAAGGTTCTGAATACTTAGGCCCATGTGATATTTCATTATTATTATTTTTTTTATAAATCTGCAAAAATGTCAACAATTCTGTTTTTTTTCTGTCAATATGGGTGCTGTGTGTATATTAATGAGAAAAAAAATGAACTTTGATGATGAAATGATTTAAGCAAATGGCTGCAATATAACATATATGTAAAGCCCGCAGTGTGTGTGTGTGTGTGTGTGTGTGTGCAAATTGTGCAAATGATTGTTCATGATAACAATGATAAACTGGCATTTCTTCTGCGAACTCTACGATGGTTAATGCTCGTAATCTTTTCAGCGTGCCTTCTAGTGTGAAAGCAAGACCTTCCTGCTCTACGATCGTCCTTAGATCCAAATTTGTCTCTCTCTTTCTTTCACATTCTCTCTTTTCATGTCCTGGAGGGAAAAAATTCCAGCACCGGTATTTTATTTCCCTTCGACAAGTCTGGAAAATCCTATGAATTGAAGTTACAGAGACTCAATCGTGAGCTCGTCTTGCCTGTCGTGACTCAGAGAACAGTAGGATAAAGAGGACCACGTGTGGGCCTACAAGACCAGAGAACAATGTTCGATGCCCGGTTATGACTCACTCGCGGACGACATTGCATTCTGGAGCGAGAATGATGAGCCTTGACTTGCCGCGTCTACCGAGTCTTATGCAGCATTCTGAAATGTTTGCAACATCCTTGACTTTTCAGCTCGTCTCATTCCTTTCATAAGACTCACGACTTTATTTGTGTGCGCAATGGCGGAGATAAGATCATTCTAGAAGTTCCTCGGCTTGCTTTCGACATCGTTGTTGAGATCAGCAGGCATGACGTGATATCAGGAATCGATTAGACTGCATGGACTGTACAGTTTGTCACCCAAGCTGTTTAGAAACCACCATGCGATGTTCCTACAGTAAGCGCTGTTCTTTTTAGGGAAAAACCTGATGCATGACAAGTGAAAAGATAACGGTTATCATGTTGACGGAGTCATGAGAGGAATAAGGAAATATATTTCCAAACGTATTCCGTTAACACATAAACGTAACGCATCAGCCGTTTTTCACGACGGCTTCTAGCTCAATCCCTGGAGACTTTCTTGGCTCGAGTGGTTTCAAGTTTCTCTGCTGCAACACAGCATGATTCATTTGTGCACCATAAAGTAAATAAACAGGAAATGAAAAGGCACAGTTTGGTTAAAAAATAATTGTAAGAGGAATAAACTGTGCAGACATTGTATTAGTGATTCAGTGCAGGTTTTTTTTGTCGCTTTGCAAGCTGTCACTCTCACTGGCGATGAGTGATAGTAACTGACAGCCGTCCTGAGATCCCTAACTGCTCTAATTGTTTATTTCTAGGAGAAAGCAGGATGCAGGGATCAGGGATGCTTCTTTGTTGGAGATCTCGAGTGTGTGTGTGTGTGTGTGTGTGTGTGTGTGTGTGTGTGTGCACGGCTACAGTATGTCCACAAAACAACAGATTGCAAACGGTTTAAGATATGTTGAGCAAGTTAGTCCAGAGATTTTGAGATTTTGAACACTGTGTTGCCATGAATAACCAATTAAGTGGCGGTAATGGAGACCAGAATGAGCCTTCTGAGCCACAGTTCTGTTAAATACTTTCTCAGACTTTTTCGAAGGCATGAAACGGAGAACGTGATCATGCATCAGAGAGCACTGGTTTTAATGGTCCCGGTTATTAAAAGTTAGGATTGACCTGTCTTGCTATTTCCCATTTGATTCTAATGATGGTCAGGTGTTGTACAGTAAGTGCAAAAAGCGTTATTCCATTTTTTGGTTTTAAAGTTTGAAGAAATCTTACCTTTTGTAGACTTGTGGGGTTCAGCTGGGTTTTGTCTATTATTTTGACGGCCACCTGCGTGAAAAAAGAAGTTACATAGCTTTTAGCTTTCTCGTCTTCTGATATAATAATAAATAAAGAAATCTGAAAAAGAAACATTCCCTTTATTCTAATTGTATTTCAATAACGTGTCTTATTATGACACGGTGAGAAAGGATCAATCCAAAAATGATGATTATTTCTGTTTGTCTGGGAGAGCTCAGACCTACTAATATCCACTGTAGTTTGTCAGTGTTTGTTTGCAATATCAGCGCTCAACTGTGGTGAGGAATACATTATATCACCAGATCTCTTTCATGGCATAATAACAATGATTAGTCAGATTTCGTGGTTTGTTTTTGTTTGTTTGTTTCTTTAATCTGGTTTCATGATGTGTTTCCTCTGAAAAACAAACAGAATATAATTTTCATTTAAACAAAAAATGATTCTGTTTCTGTGTGATTTGTACTGTTCCTGAACAATGTGTGTTTGTTTTTACTGTTTATTTTATTACTCTTTATTGCTCTTTATAGAATTTTCTTTCATGCAGAAATGTTTTCAAAAGCATCTTTTGCTTAAATCATATTTTTGTACGTGCCCAAGATTTTTACACAGAACTATATGTAACACAGCTGTTAGGTTTTACTGAGCTTGCTGGAGAATATGAGTTTAAGGTTTTAGGGCCAAAGGAAGAAAGAAAGAAAAAAAAGACCGATAGTCAGACAGACAGACAAAGCGTGCTGTTGAGAGACAGACGCAAGGCCCAAGCCTTTGCCTCTCTAAGACGCCAGCGAGACAGAGTCCAGCGTGCACGCTCAGTTTAAGTCAATAGTGCAAAGCACAAATAAAAACTCTCTCTAGCAAATCCTCAGTAAGGGCGGATGCCCCGAAAGGATATACGTTTTTGTATTAGCTTCCAAACCCCTGTCCGTTCTCGCGTAGACGGCGGAGCTCTGTTTATTTTGTCTTTTCAGTTTTCTTTTGTTTCCTTCAAGTTCCTTAATTAATAATCCCCCGCCATCTCCAAATGGAAAGGTCTTCCCAAGGCATATCACAAGCACTCTCACCACCTCCTATTTAATTCACCCCCTTTAAAGCTCTACTTCAGGGCTCTTATAAACATCAAAACACTTGGTGGTCTGGATCTCCACACCGCACCACGTAACAGTGACATGCTGAAAGTACTTCCCACTCACACATCGTCTATAACGCTTTATCCTGTAGTCAGGGTCACGGGGGACTTGGAGCCTGTCCCGGGAGACTTAGGGCACGAGGCGGGGTACAACCTGGACAAGGTGCCAATCCATCGCAGGGCACACACACTCATTTACGCACTAAGGGCAATTTGGGAATGACCAATTAGCCTAATCTGCATGTCTATGGACTGTGGGAGGAAACCGGGAGAAATCCACCAAGAACAGAGACAGGAATCGAACCCGGACCCATACATACAGTTAAACATCCCAGTGCTGTTATTCTCTTGCAAGCACTGGAATGTTTGACTGTACATGCAAGTATATGAAGTTTATCTATTTATATCTACACTTCCTGGACGTATATCTCATGGACCTTCATTTATTATTCCATGATAAAAAAAAAAAAAAAAACTCAATTAATGCCTTTAAATGCTTTTAAATAATTCAATGGCTGGGAGGGAAAAAATAGTTTGTTCAATGACAACCTCAGTCCATGTGGGTGTGGGAGAGAAGCGAGAGAGAGAAAGGGCTCTGTGTGAAAGGAAGACAAAATAAAGGAGAGAGAGAGAAGCACGATGTGCGCAGGTGGCTTCTATTTTCGGCTCCTCTCGGGTGAGCAGACGGCGCACGGATCCTCTCTGCAGTTCATAACGAGCTGAGCTCATTACAGTAACGTCCACACTCCTGCTTCTGATCACAACCCCTCTCGCTGCTCACAAATCACCGCCCTGGACCTAAAAAAGAGCATGAGCATCTCCATCTCCGTTCCTGTTATACAGTATGTTCGGCTCTGAAATTATTGGCACCTGGTTTAAAGTATATGAAAGAAGAAGAAAAAAAAATTTGTAATTGATGCAACCTCACACTGAAAATATGAGAGAACTTTTTTTCCACCGTTCCAACATAAGCGACAGTTTTCTCCTACAGTATAATGCTTGATTGATGTGGAAGAAATCTCATCCCGGCTGAGAGCGCCGTCTCTCAGGGTCTTGTGGATTTTCCGCTTTAGTACGGGTTTTTAAATGGGGTTTAGGTTACAGGGCTGGTGATTGATCCTGTGGTTATGGGTACTCACACAAACACTTGCGCGTTACATTCAACATAGTTCTGTTCATTTCAGTTTTATTCCCAGCAGGAAGACAAACAAACATGACATCCACAATCGCTACAACACCACTTTTAAAAGTTCTAATAAATTTGATAAAATGATGTGAAGATAAGTTGAACGAATGACCATCAATAGCATTGATGCTACAGTAACTAGCATCCATCCACACTACGTCTGACCTCAAACCACGGTCCCTTAAGATTGTTAACAGGGTTCGGGATTTTAATCAGAAATTGTGACGGACACAACAGCTTCTGAAAACACACACAGCGTTTGTATCTCATGTCACGCATCTTTATGTCCTATTCGCATGGAATTATGAATAGTCTTATCTAATAAGGATGGGTCAAACGATTCATTCTTTTTTCAATGAGTCTTTAACGTGTCTGAGAAGAACGAGATGTCTCACAGAGTGATTAGTTCGTTTTTTTCTCTGGGTGAAACTCGTTCTTTTGAGTCATGTTAAATACCCGTTCAAAAAGAACGAATTGCTCATGGGAAGTTTAAATAATTTAAGTGACTCGGTTTTTCGAATCTCGTTCATCAAAATTAAGAAATCTTTTTTTGAATCATTACTTCATTTCGTTCTTTTGATCAGAAATAAAATAAAATGTTACATTTTCAATAAACAGACCCCCAGCACGTCTACATACACAAATCTTTTTATTACAATGCAGCTAAGGAAATATTATAATAAACAGAATGAGTAGCTCGCCTCTCATATCTTCTAGTCTGAGTCGTTTGTTCTCTTGTCATGTGACTCCTATAGACGCTAATAGCGTAAAAGAACGAATGATTCAGACCAGAAGAAAGCTACTCATTCTGTTTATCATAATGTCCTTAGCTGCATTGTAATATTTTCATATTTCAAACGAAGAGAACTGTAGGTATAATACATGCGCACAAATCCTCTCAGCAGAGACACAATAAAAGCACAAGGGTTCAGTTTAATATGGGAATATACTTGTGGGGAACGTTAAATGACAGTGTGATCCGACAAGAACTGCTTCTGCATTACGCGTCTCCTTGCAGAAGTCTCAATCAACCTTTGTAGAGAATTAGCGTGGACTGGTAAATCGACACGCTAATAGTGTGTATTAAGTTTTCTTCAGGAGAAATAAACTCACAGATGACAAGAAGGTGATATTGTTTTTTTTTTTGTTTTTGTTTTTTTTCAGTATTGTACTCTATATAATGGCGTATTTTTCTACATCCACAGTGGTTGAATTCTCCAGCCTTTCCATTCCTGCAGTTACAGCAACGCACTTGATCTTCACTGAGACATTGCGGTTTTGGCTCAGTACGCTAATTTCATTTAAGCATTTTAATTTGTGTTGAGCTTTCTGTCCTACTGTATGTCCAGTGTGCGATTTCATCTGATGTCCCTGTCCACTAGAGTTCATATGTTTTTTGCGGTAAATAATTTACCCGTCACTGGACAGAAGGGCAACATGCTCGTTGTTGTGAATTATTCATGGAGGCAGGCACAAACACACACACGCAGGGGCGTGTGCTAATACCTCTAAAGAAAAAGCACACTATAGCTTAGAAAAACTACAAAGTAAGAGGAATATTATAACAAACAAACTGCTAATTTTCAGCATGAATTAGCATTTCCTCTGTGTATACATTAATTTTAAAAAATATGATTTCCTTTCGATATCCTTTGGCAGTAATAAACAAGAAAGAAAGAAATATAGCTCCAGGCTCTGCTTATCCCCTAAGATGTGACTAAGCTACTAAGAACCGAGGAAAGAGCACAAGGAGAGGCTGAGGTCCTGGCGTTACGATTTGTTTATGCGTTCCCATTCGCTCGTGGATCTTGGGGCGTGTGAGAGGTCAAAATGAGATAAAGATCAGGAACAAGTTCAGTAAACTCGTGTCAGTGCATGCTGATGTAGGGAAAAGGGTCTCGCCCATATCAGAGGGATGCACTTCTCCCAGTGCTAAGTTTGCTCAGTACGCCAGAGCCATGATCAGACTGCCTGCTTCACGTCTGAAACGCCGGCCTCCCAGGAACCACTGTGGCAATAACCTCCAGCCGAGTTCCTTGATGTGGGTGAATGGTTGTGTGTGCAGATCCCACAGACATCAAGCAACTCAAAAAAAAGTCTTGCACAGGAAGTGAATTAAAGTTAGAGAACAAATATAATCGTTGAGATGTGACATCGCTTTGACCCCGTGAACATAACTATTTAAAAGCATCGCGCTCCCTCCTGACCCTCACCTCTCGTCCAGTGAGCACATGTCGTGCCAGTTTGACCTTGGCGAAGTTCCCCTTGCCGATGGTCTTGAGTAGGCGGTAGTTGCCGACATGCGGTAGCTGATCATCAACGCTGGAGCTGAGCGAGTTCCTGCAGCGGGGCAGGTTCTGGCGGCTCACCAGCTTGGAAGAGAAACCATCCAGGGATGTGTGCTGTAGAGAAAAAGATTGACATACATTTTTAATCATGTGCAAGATGTTCAGGGTTCTCAGCCCGGAAAATTGTTATAATAATAATAATAATAATAATAATAATAATAATAATAATCCATAGAGTTTAATATGTATGATGTTGGCCCCGCCCCCTTTGCAGCTATAACAGCTTCAACTCTTCAAGGCTTTCACAAATTTGAGGAGTGTGTTTATGGGAATGTTTGATCGTTCTTCCAGAAGCACATTTGTGAGTTCAGACACTGATTGTTATGGTTGAACAATTGGATTTTACCGAGGTTCAGAACGCCGGCAAGCGAATACTTTTGACGCCATAGTGTACTGTACTGTACAGTATATCTGCATATTTTCATAGCATGTGAGCGTCGAACCTAAACCATGGCTGGCCGGCATTTCCCCAATGGGGAACTAAAGCTGTGTAAGAAATGTACATTAGGAATGCATTAAAGCTAAAAAGATGCTCTCGTGGCAATTCATGTTGGATGTCCTGGCTGAAATATTGACTGCTATTCGATACAACGGCACAAGTGAGTTAGACTGCATCACAAAGAGACGGTGTGTAAGCTGAATCTGAGAGCCTGTACGCTGCAGTGGAAGCTACTAAGTGCTTCTGTGGCTCCAATGATCTCTAATAATGGCCGCCTGAGAGCTCGAGTGCTGGCTCGCCCAAATTCAGAACGCTACGGAGAGAAAGAGGGGAAGAGAGAGAGAGAGAGAGAGAAACCTGGCATCTCAGGGCAGTAATTGAAGTGAACAGGAGAAGTAAATGACTGTCGGGTCCAAATTTTAAAAGACTGATCTGGGAACCAAGTATTTTTAATACCAAGTTGAAAATGAAACTCAACTCTACCACCTGCACCAATATCATGACACATTCTCTGTGATGAAAAAAACAAAGCACAAGCACATGCCGGGACATGCTTTCTTCAAGAAGTCTTATAATGCCGCATCACAGAGCAGAATAACTACCTTATAGCCAGTACTACCTCAAAACTACCCCATTCTACCCCTATTTTATAGCAGCTTTGACATTCTTTCTGACTGTTTAATATTATGGACTCATTCTAACACACTTGTGTTTCAATAATAAAAAAACTTACATAATATAACCTACATAACCGATACATATACTGTATACCATAACCAGTATAACTGGTACTTATATACAGTAACCATTATTATTAACCTTATAATATTTTAACCAGTTCATATACAATGGTACCTACATAACCTATAAAATGTACTAGAACCGAATCAGAGCGCAGATTTCGGTGCCTCAATCCGGTGCCATCAGACATAAAAAAATATTTCCAGACTAAGAAAATGCACGAGTGTGACTCAGAAAGCTGTAATAATACAAATCCAACTGAGGTTTGTAGTAACGAAAATGTCCCATGTTGTTAAAAGCACAACCCGGGAAATGAGAGCATCGGCGTGAATGCACACGTTGAATTGTCTTTCAACAATTGCGTGTAAAGAGGGGAACATTTAAGGAGACATAGGGTGAAGTTAAAAGCAGAGGGATCTACCGTAATTCACAGCTTGTGGACATCAGCTGGCAGTGTGTGGGCGTCCCCGGCCTCGGTCAGACCAACCAGACAAAATACTGGTCATATTTCTGCAAAATTTGGTTTGTAGCGTACCAACAATACCAACTAGTTTAAGGCTACTGGTGTTAAATTATTAAAGTATGGTTAGGTAGTATGTAAATTTGTTGTGTTTTGTATTTACTTATATTTACACTATGTATACTATTAATATATCGTTCATTAAAAAAAATAAAAAATACTATCCACCTTTTTTGGAGGACAGTATTATGGATCTTCTTGAACCAGGAATCTAAAAACACAAACACATTCTCACAAAATATGATTTAATACCTGATTTGAGGTGACAGGAAGAGGTCAACAGATTACGCAGTAATTTTTTAGCTATTTTCAATAATTGACATTGGCAGATGCCTGAGCGTATTAAGCTGATTAACAGTCAGACACATCTGTGTAGAGTCCAGTACTGCTCTAGAGCCACTGTTTTCCTCCTTTGCTTTTCCTTAATCCCTAAGGATAACTAATTTTTAGTTGATACTATATTATTTATGTGGTTTATGACCATAATTATGTTGATGAAAGGGGAATAATTAGTAACATATTTTTGTTTCAGCTTTACGGTGCTTTTTTTACGGAGCTGCATCCTGGGTGATTAGTGAAGGGAGCTGTTAGCTAATGTATCTGTCGGACTAGGATCAGACTACCTCACTCACTAGCCAGGACAGGAAAAGTATTAGATTTTAATCTACAATTACTGCACTTCTAGTTTTTATATTGTCCCTTGTACTGTATATACTTAAGTGATTTGACTTCATTTTAATTTAAAATATTATTTAAACTTTTTTTGACTGTATATTTTTATTTCTTTTAGATTTTCTATTTATTTATTTGCATTTTATTGCTTATTCTTATTTTCTGTATATTTTATTCTTATTTTCTATTTGCAATCTTAATTTTTTTTTTGTGTGTGTAAATCTTACCTTAATGAACTTTAAATGTTTTTTTTCAAGTTTAAATTGAAATGCGATACAAAATCTGTTATTTATACGCTATCACACGTTGGACCTGACGAAGTTCTACATGGTTGTTTACTTTAGGCCGATGCACTTTAGTTATTTTAGTCAAAAATAACGGGGAACTTTAAGTCGCTAATGGGAAACTACACCATACTGAACTGACAAGCTATGGAGAGTGAGTGGAACAAGAATGGAAATGGAATAAGATGCTCTAATGCTACCAGGAATGCCAGGGCAGCTGTTGCTGTCTGTCTTTTTGCCTTGAGAACAAAATCCGTCTCAGGTTACTGCACGTCCCCGACATCGTGCTCCTTTGCGCTGTGAAGCTACACTGTTTGTTTGTTAAAGAAATGCTGAGTTCTGTGTTTTATAACTCGGTGTCGCTATAGTGTAAAGTCAAACATATTTCTTAGTTATATCTTAGTTTTCATGTTACCACAGTGCACTTGTTAATAGATAATTGATAACAAAAAAAAGATTATTGACAATATTGCCCAGGATCTCAATATAAATAAATAAAAAATGTAAAAAGGATGAACTTCTATGTAAATGCGGAATATTAACAGTGTTTTAATTAATAACGTCCTTGTTCACGCTTCAATGTTCAGGTTTGTGTGTTGTAGAGTTGTGGACGTACAGTATGTTAGACATGCATGCCACTGCTGTGTGTGTGTGTGTGTGTGTGAGAGAGGGAGAGAGAGAGAGAGAGAGCTGAGGAGAGACAGAGATGCAAGAAAGGCAAAGGCTGTCTGTGATGACAGTGAAATTTGAGATTCAACAGCTTTGGGAGCCCCTGACAATAGCATGTGTGTGTGTGTGTGTGTGTGTGTGTGTGTGTGAGAGAGAGAGAGAGAGAGAGAGAGAGAGAGAGAGAGAGAGAGAGAGAGAGAGTGAGAAATAAAAAGAGATTGGATTTAATGTAGGGAAATCCCTGTAAATCACATCTAATGCTAAAATCCGATACTGATGTTTTGTATTATATTACATACTGTACATTATGATGCATATTGTAATCTATCTACCAATACAGCCAAATAACTGTTGTTCTATAAAGAAATATATATTTTAAAGTGTTTATATAATTGCAGGTTTGTCTGCATGAAGTGTGTTTAACACTCATTGTTGGTGCCTTATTTAGCCGTCTGGATGAGAGAGGAAACATTACAACCTCATTGCCCTAAGAAGCCAAACACCGTCAATACAACGATTTTCCCTGAATCAATTTCTGCTGCTGCTTATATTCCAAGTAATAAATAAACCACTCAGCTGTTATAGGAAATGAATCGACACCTTCTGTCCAATCAGATTGCAGAATTCTTTTTTAAATATTTTAAACTCATTCAGAGAACGATGAGATTCCAGGGATCATTGCGTCCTCTCTTCCACTCGGGTGACATCGCCCCGGGTGTCCTGGTGCTCTCCGTCTCACCATTTTCTCCTGCTTCTCGTATTCGCCCCCTCTGGCTGTTACAGCGTCACCTGGGACTCCAATTTCTATCAAGAGTGACTGTTTCTTGCTGGGATACGCTGGTCTAGCCGTGTCTTATAGCTTGATGAGGTTTCATCTGATGACTGTGTTGTGTATTTAATACTGTACGCGTCGAGTTTATCCTACACACTCGGCTAGTTTTATTATTGACTATGATTGTGTAGCGCAGAACGGACACTGCATCTCATTTTTATTGTACTGTTTATGTGTAAGATGGGTTATTGTTTTGGATTTCGATTGTCCCAAACTGACCCACTCGGGATTTGATGAAGCGATGATAGCTAAGCTGTTCAGGGCTGGTTTAAACCGGTGACGTGATTAGGGTTATGTAATGAAAATACCTCTATAACTGGAATGGACTAGAACCAGAGGTGTCAAATTACAAAGTACAAATACTTTGTTACCTTACTTAAGTAGAAATTTTGGGTATCTATACTTTACTGAAGTAATTATTTTTCAGCCGACTTTTTACCTCTACTCCTTACATTTTCACGCAATTATCTGTACTTTCTACTCCTTAAATTTAAAAAAATAGCCTTGTTACTTTTATTTTATTTTAGCTTGTTATTCAAAAAACAAACAAAAAAAACATCCGGATAAATCACGCCAACCGGATGGTGCGAATTTTATTGTGGTTACTCACGTTACTTTTACTTTTATACTTTAAGCAGTTTTAAAACCAGTACTTTTACACTTTTACTTGAGTAAAAAGCTTGAGTTGATACTTCAACTTTTAAAGAAGTCTTTTCAAGCCCTAGTATCTATACTTCTACTCAAGTAATGAATGTCAATACTCTCTCCGATGCCACTGCACATGCTAAAAATAGTAAAAGATGCATTAGAAGCTCTAATAATATAAATCAAATTTGATTAATTTTTGCAGAAACGCGAGTGTTAATGTTGTTTTAAAATTCCAACTTCACATGTTTTGACTTCCCTGTTAATGCAGAGCGTGTGAAGTAATTACATCCACTATGACGGCACCTGGTAGCGTTAGCTCGCTAGCCTTGTTCAGACTAACCAGAGCAAAGTCAGGAGAGGTATGGTGTTTTGACAAAAAAGCTGGTATGTAGCGTACTGAGAATATAATTTACTTTGCAGTTATTGTAGTTGTGTTAGGTAGTGTGTACATTAGTTGTGTTTTGTATCTACTTAGATTTAAATTTTCTTTAATGTTATCCAGCATTTTCTGTGTTTTTTAAAAAAAACATTAAGTATTGGTTTAGGCACCGGTACTGTACCGTCGAGTTGGCA
Source organism: Clarias gariepinus (assembly GCF_024256425.1). Lineage (NCBI taxonomy): Eukaryota > Metazoa > Chordata > Actinopteri > Siluriformes > Clariidae > Clarias > Clarias gariepinus. The sequence continues at coordinate 15,956,206 of NC_071119.1, forward strand.
CTGGTATTTAAAAAAATCCAATTTACACCCAACTCTAGATGTGATTCTAAAATAAAGTACAGATTTTTCACCCATTTTTACCCATCTAAAGTTGCTTATTGTTCTATACCATCTGACATGAAGTGTGTTATTTCTTCATTCTTCTTTCTTTTTTGCCTTTCTTTTTCTCTTATATTGTCTCTTGAATTTAATTTTGAACAAATCTTTAAAAAAAAAATTTATAATCAGAAAAGCTTAGGGCCTCCAAGTAGGGCAGAGGTAAAGTGCTCGCCCTATTATCACGAGTTCGATTCCCAGGTGATGTTGTAACCTCTCACAGCCGGAGATCTAAAAAGAGCTGGTTGGTCGAGCTTTCTCAGAGGGGAGGGATGAGAGTAGGGCTGGGCGATATGGCTGAAAACTGTATCACGATATCAGTGTTTCATGTCGGTCGATATTGATAATTATTGATATTTTTACAACTCATTTAAAATAAGGACCAGGAGAAAAACATATTACATTTAAACTTTTTTTTTTTTTTAACTTAACCTTTCTCTGATCATAGTCCCCTCAGTTATTAAGACAGAAATGTCAATAACCATGATAATTAAACTGAAAATAAAAGAATGGACATGCATCGACTCGTTTGTCTTTCCCATCACTGCATGGGCATGAATTAACAGGCTGTTGCGCTGCCGCGAGAAACGACAAAATAAAGCGGAGAAGCTAACACCACGTTCTAGCAACACACACTTAATCAGGAATTGGACCAAAAATCACATAAGGTCCGGCGAAGCGTCGGAAACGGCATGGGCAATAACTGAGCAATGTAAAGTGCCATCTTGTCTTTTTTTATACTTCCTGAATCGCGACCGTACTACTTCAGAGTCCCAGTGCCGGTCGCAGAGCGACATGACAGCAACCAAACTAGCTTCGCGACCTCTGTTTTCTTCCAACAAGGAATAAAAATTATCGAACGTTTTATCGAACACATTTTTTATTGATATCGATCACGTGTCTATCGCGATTCATATCGTTATCGTTGTATCGCCCAGCCCTAGATGAGAGTTACTTATGCCTCATTTCCACTACGCTGGTGCCAGGTGCCGACCCGCATTTACACTAGACAGACCCGCTGAAAGAGATCAACATAGACAACTAGCTTATTCACTATTTCGTCGGTTGTTCGCGTGAAGCCTAAGACTATTAGTTCTACTCTTATTTCCTCATACACTTTTTTTTTCTTAAAGCACTTCCAATTTCTGCTGAATCTCGGCGGATGTCCAAATTGCTAAAAGCACTTTTGTTTCGTCCGCACTCCACATTAACAGACTTTGGGTCTCCACCATTTTTTTTATGCTCACTATAACTCAGCCCACCGCTCGTAGCGTCACCAGCAGAGTTTAGGGGCCGGTTCAGTGCTTATTTTAGGGCACCGGCACCAATTTTTTTCTGTGGAAAAACACGGCACTGGTTCCAAAATTGGGAACCGACATGAAATCTGCACGGGAACCAGAGCAGTGGGAAAAGGGTATTAGTGCTTCCACATTAATCAGGGGCGTCTGTGAGCTCACACAAACGGAAGGAGCGAATAGCACTGTCCTGCGTGAGTGAGCAGTTCGGAATTGGACACGACTAAATTAGGGAGAAAATTGAGGGAAAAAAATAAAAATAAAACTTTATAAATGTAAAACACAGAGTTCTACAGACATTTGGCTACTGGATTAGGGCTGCATGATGTTATTAAAATATATCACAGAAATTAGATTTATATAAGAAACATTTTATTTATATTTTATATGTAAAATTTCCCCTTTAAATGCCTACTGTATGTATCAACGTTAGCAGCAAATATCATCAGCACAAATGATCACATTGGGAGGATGTTTGCCGATATTTGTTTAGCACGGAAACAAAAGTTACCGTATTAAAAAAAAAACTAAAGCAAAAACCTAAACAAAATAAATTGTGATTAGCCAGCAAATCGCCTCCTTTCGCGTTCACGGGAAACCGGGTTGAGAATCTGAATATGAACACTTTGAACACTTACATTACACATACTGTGGTAAATCAACACGCTAATAGTGTGCATGTTAGTTTCTTTTCAGGAAAAATTAACTCACAGACTCACAGATGATTTAAGATCCGTGATATTGTTCGTCTTACCATTTAAATATGGTATATTTTGGCGCCTACTGTATTATAACAAAGCTAGCCGGGTAGTCATGTGATTTGTTATTTTTATAATACTGTTTTTTTCCCTCACTGATGATGAATGGATGCATGATGGATTGTTCAGTTCTTTTAACGGCGTCTCTGTACTGTTCTATACCCTTAATGCTGATCAGTAAACCTCATGGACGTCAGCTACAGTTAGTTCAACAATGAATTTCAGCTTTAGTTTAAGTTTTATCCCCAAGAAATGGTTCTACCAAACACACACTGGTTAAAAAAAAAAGTCACCACTTTCAAATTTAAATTCAAATTATTTGGGCGGCATCGAGCCGTGAAAAACATTCCTGAATCTTTAACTTTGTGGAGAAATATCTTAAATGGAGTTCTCTTTAGTAAACAAAAAAATGTTCAATAATGAAAGTAAGAGCATTTACCCCCACACACACACATGACAAAAGCCTTACAGGATTGGGACTAAACAGCCGTGTAGCCATAAGACAACCACCTGTTATAAAACTAATCAGAAAAAAAAAAAACTAACACTTAAAAAAACAACAAAGATTGTACTTGAAGAGTTCAGTTTGACACTATGATAATAATAATAAAGTCCTCACCCGTTTTGCTCTGTAAACTTTGAGTGAAATCTGAGCACAGCGTTGTTCTGCCTCTCGTGTCCTACTGATTGGAATGTTACACACTCACATGGTGGAAAGCTCGGCATGACCCGGTTCTTTGCTCATCACTGAGCCACAAATTTTCTCCTTACCGTCTGTTGGTTTTTTTTTTTAGCTTTGTATGAATTAATCTACAAAATCTAGTCTCCTCGACTACTGCATCTGTCCAAGACCCTGAAAGTGCAAGGAATTAATAAAAGCCACGACTGTCACTATCAGTAAATGAAAGCTAACAGTGACCAGATGGCATGATCTCATTCACACCATGCTAAGTGGCCCCTACTAGGTTGAATTCATTTTTGGCAGGAGTAGCAGCATTTATCAGCCACCCGACGCCTCAAAACGAAAACCCAACAACAATCACCTGTGCGCCCGGAGCCGCTGAGCCAGCAGGACACCTGGTAGTGGTGGGATGACTCATAATCTAATATTTCTATGACTTCCTGATGGACGAGCTTCCTTGAGGGTAAATCTGCAGAGCTGACTGGCCACAACAATCTGCTAAAACTACAGGAGCACTGGTTAAATAAACACAACCACCTGAAATTCTCTGACATTTACTGTACGTACCAGATTGGTGTTAAATAAAAATAATATTGCTGGAGAGATGTTCTGTTTCTGGTATACTGGTGTGAATATACTGTACATACTGTACATGATCAGATTAGGTGTAACTCTAGGTGACGTGATGGCTTTCCAGGAAGGAAATTTTGCTTCCATTCCTGATTGGAAGAATAACTCTCTCATTCACAAGTCTATTCGTCCCCTGGTAAATTCCCATGGTAAGTAAAAAAGGTCTGCATCTAATAGTCACAAACTCACCAAGCAATTAGCAGCAACTAAAAACTAGTACATTAAGAGCCAGAGGTTATCCGGGGAGCACGTTCATAGACCGGATTTGTTTATAAGTCAGACAAAGTGGGTCTTATACCCCTAACTCACCTGATACACAAAGTCAGCGCTGGTTCACACTGGGACAACGTTGCATGGTATTTACTGCAAGCTTAAACGGATGCCATTTTGTCTCAGAGCTGTTAACTGTCTTGTTGAGGATTTTCCTAAAATTTTGGATTATTCACCATCAGGACAGCTTTACAGGACAGACATTTTCTATCATCATGATTCCGGACTAATTCATTGAAACCAGTGAGTCCGACTGATTTCTCCCTGACACGCACAGACACATACAATATACCGGACTTTTAAATTTTATACATTTTAAACATTTTATACATTTACTTACACACTAAAAACATTGTATATAATTGTACATTTTGTATCTAAGGCACTGCAGTCTCTTTTTTTTGTATCACTTCGACGATTTGTCGCATCTTCGAATGATTGTAGATCCGCGGTCCGTTTGTAATTTCGTAATTTCGGGAACAGCCGAAAGACAAAGAAGAATTCGTAATTGTAATTGTAATTTGAATGTTTGTAATTTAAATGTTTGTAAGTAATTGTCGGGGACTTACTCTACAGAGTTCTTGCCACATTCGAAGGTGATATAAACACACAAGCAACTACGGGAAGTCTAACTGCACAGAGCTGCGTTTCTGCTGGCGAAAAACAGAAATGCAGCAGTCACTAAACTCAGGCTGATTAGTCCAATAGAGTCCAGTTTATTTTCCAGAGAGCAGACATTGGAGTGAAGAACAGATGGAAGAGCTAAGCTTTTAGGTTAGCATGGATCCTCTGCCCGCTTACCGCACGTCCGCTGACCCACAAACATCCCCTCACCCAGTTCCTGCCATCAGGAGACGATGAGGTCTGAAGTTCTGCTACCAAGAATGGCGTTTCCAATTATGCACCAATCCAAAAAAATTGTGGAGCGAATCTTGTGGTTCTAGCAAACATGTATTTGGGATCTTCATAGATGTAAAAAAGAAAAAAAAAAAACTTTATACTGTACAACATAGCTAACATGCCACTACTGCAAAAACTAACAAATTGGGATTAGCCAAGTTAGTGCAAACTTTATGGAAAAAAGAAAAAGTTCTGGATACAGAACCAAATTTACTGGTTATGTAATAAATAATAATAAATAATGTTATTAATACAGTACCAGTCACGCTAGTAATAATAACAGAATAGTCTCTACACACCTCTTTATGGACTTGAAAAAACAACCTTGTCTCTGGAGCTCTCCAGCCGACTGACTTCCAGGCCAAGGACGAACCTGGGAAAAGAGGCCGACCTACAGTAGCACTGAGATGAATCCTGACTTTGTCCTGTCTGGGGATTTTCAGCCAGCAAACTTCGAGTCAGTTGGGGGAGAATTGGGGAAAGGAGGCAGAATGAACCTGCTTTCTGTATAGAAGGCTTTGTCGTTTTTTTGTTCTTCCGATCTCCCCTTACTATGCACTATTCTGTGCCCAAGCGCAAGCTCCCAGCAATGTTTATTTCAGTTTTACAAAGCGTATTCTGCCAGCACACGAATGGAGTGGACAGTTGGCGAACTGAGAGATTATTATAATATATTCAATTAACACACTTTTAATTAACTTTGGTTAAGTCATTTATTTCTTAATGTAATTACGTTAATACCAACATAGTAATTATTGCTGAACAGATGTTAATTAGTTAAAGTGATTTGTCACTACACAATCACTTACAGTATATGATGTGTACAACTTTATGCCCTGCAATTATTGAAAAACGCCTGGGCCAAGGCCAGTTAAAAGCTTTAAGGGAACCTTGTTTTGAGACTGTTTGAATCGGCCTAGGACTAACATTTACTCGTTTAATAAGTGAAAACTTCATTGAACCACAACTAATCATCTGCGGACTTGAGATCTCACAATGTGCTCTCAGACTAATGATAAGAAAGCTAAAAGAAAAGACTGCGGGACAACGTGAAGGCAGCGGGAACAACTCTTCCAGAGAAAGATAAGCAGTAAACAGTACAACAATCATCATAATTTCTACAGAAAAAAGACAAAAAGTTTTTTCTCTCTTATATGTACACTCTTAATTTTTTTATTTTCTCATTATAAGTAAAGTGAAATAGTTCAAGATCTTTTTTAAAGTTTCAATTACTCCAGCATACAGCTCATGAAAAAAAAAAATTGAGTGTCTCATTAGTAGAATTATTAGAATAGTTCCTAAGATCAATCATTAAAGGATTTACGACACAGAAATGTCCAACTTCTGAAAAGTATGTTCGTTCATGCATCCAATACAAGGTCAGGGCACCTTCAGAACAAATTACTGTATCGATGTGTCAGGGCATGGAGGTTATCAGCCTGTTTCACTGCTGAGGCATTACTGAAGACCAGGTTGCTTCGATAGCAGCCTTCAGCTCGTCCATGTTGTTGTGTCGGGTGTTTCTCATCTCTCCTCAAGGAATGCAACAGTTGCAGCCCCTTTCTTGTGGACATCTGTGCTTGGTGGCTCTTGATGCACTGACTCCAGACTCCACTTCTTGTACAGTTCTCCCAGGTTCTTGAATTAGCTTTGCTTTACAATCTTCTTAAGGCTGCGGTCATTCTTTCTAAGTTACCCTTCTTGTGGAGGGTGTCAATCGTCTTCCGGACAATCGTCAAATGTCTTGCACATGGTTGTGGTTGCGTGTACTAAACTAGTCTGAGAGATACATGGTACTGTATCTATGCTGTAAATAAACACTGTAATATTTTGACACACTGCAATTTCAATTTTCGTAATCAGCAAAATTAAAACAAGAAAAGGCTTGAAATATTTGACTTACTATGTAATGAGTCTGGAATATTACTATTTTTTTAATTACAAAAAAAAAATTCTAACTTCTTGAGGTGCACCTAAGTTAAGACTTTATTTGTCACAATTGCAGATAGGGTTAGGGGCCTTGCTCAAGGGCCCAACAATGGCAACTTGGTGGAGCTGGGGATCGAACTGCCAATCTTTCAATCAAAAAGTCGTGCGCCTTAGCCTTAGAGCTACCACTTGCGCACAAATTAGAGCCCCTTTGTAACAATATACTTTGGTTAAACGAAATAAAAATATAACTGTTGGATTTATTTGGCAATATTTCAGCTCGTTCTGTTTGTATAAGACGAATTATGTATGCAAGAACGTTATACTACAATATGAGCATCATGATATGGGCCTGGGCCTCTGCAAGCAGTACTGCACGTCATCAAAGGTAACATGAATGGATTGATGCTCCAGGATATATAATGCTGCAGTTGAATTTAATCTTATCAGCCAAGAAACGAAATACGAGGGAAAAAAGATGGATGTTTCAACAAGACAACAAATCCAAATACTATACAACAAGGCCTTGTATGATCACGCCAATCACCTTTTATTCATTTATTTTTTTTATTATGAGTCCACTATATACCCCTATATATATATATATATATATATATATATATATATATATATATATATATATATATATATAAAAAAGCAAGGGCTCTTCACTTTTATGTTTGATATTTGAGGGAGACCTGAAAACTTAAAAGATTCACAGGCACAGCAGGATATTTTTTCCCCACATGAGCCATTGATGCTGCACAGATAAAACATCAGTTCCAAAAAAAACTGTCGCATCCAAGAATACCTAGATGAGTGTGTGTGTGTGTGTGTGTGTGTGTGTGTGGGTGGGTGCACAAACTTTGGATGCCATCTCCATGATCCTTATTCACACTTTAAAAAAAGAAAAAAAAGAAAACTTGTTCTGGTTCCTCTTGGTCCTGATCACTAGGACGAGTGGAGCTGCATGGATGCTGCAATCATCTGCAGTTTAACCTTCGTAATACGCTGCATTTTCACAGCTTCGTCCTCACACGCCTGGAAAATACAGCTGGCTGTTTATTATCTCACTCGGATGCTGTGTGAAAGCGAGAATCAAGATACAGGTTCAGCATTTGATAGGATCAAAAGCCACGGCGAATTAACAAGGACAGAAATAGACAGGAGATCCAGCTGAGCACCCCCGTGGAAGCAGAAGAGCGGGTAAAGGACATAGCAGCAAGTGTGGGCCAAGACTGTGAGCTGCTTGTTGGTGGCAAATGCAGGTGTGGTTGAGAAGCAGCAAATGTGCTCTGATACCACCAGCGAGACAGAATCTGACCGAACCAAACAACACACTGTACTACTGCAGTAAAGCGTGATTATACACACTCAGAAGCAGAGTGGGGCTGCAGCCTGATCTAGCTAGTTAGTTGCAGTGGCAGATGTTTGAGTAACTCCTCTGGTACATATTCTCTCATCAGGCCACTCAAGATAAACATTTCCTAGACATTTTAACGCAGCAGGTTACCTTCATGCGCCCACATATCACTAATGTAAAAATTAGTTTGTGAGCATTTCTGTGTTGTGAGTTCATGTATTCGAATGAGAGCAGTAACAGCTTTCATCCAAGTGCGTTTCGCCGCCCCATTTGAGTCTAAGCGCTACGACTAAAGTTGCCACTGAAAAACATCCGTGCTCACAGACAACGATCGACTCAATTATGAGGCTGCCATGAAATTCCAGTTGAACACACGCAGTCTGTGACATTGTTACTTGTAACTCTAACAGTACAGCAAAATTTGGTGAATGATGTTGGTTGTATGTCACATTCCTATGATCCTGTATTTTAACTGCATGTGTCAGTCATAGTGTGCACACATCTTAAGGCACTGGTCTAGTTGTAAAAAAACATCATGACTACAGGTAGTCCCAGACTTACTGTACGAACATTCAAATGAAGTATTTCCGCAAATACCAGCAGATGTAGCTCACGTGTATTGTAAAAAAAAATAGAAACTGCAGTGCACTACATACCAATATTTTCAGTGTGTAGGTAAAGGTATAAAATGTCTATCTTGTAAAGCTGTCCTGATGGTGAATAATCCTCAACAAAACAGAGTTCACAGTCCAATACAGTGGAGAACAGCTCTGGGATAAACTGCCGTCCCCTCGCGGTTTAATGGCACAGAGACAACACTGTTACACTTGACATGAGATTCATTTCCTTAGGCATGATTATGGGATTTGGCCACAAGAAGGTTAGGAGACGAGATGTTGAAAGGACTGAATTTATAATTATTTGCAGCGAGTTGAAGGTAAATGTATACTAGACAAGTTGTCTTTCTGTTCGTGGAACTAAAATTCGAAACTCCAATCTGATTTAAATACACAACCTTAACAATAACAGATAGAAACTAGCACACAGTCACTTTATTACATATGTTTTCACATAGTTTATATATACTGTATATATTCTATATAAATTATATCCTTGTCTTGTTGTACATATTTATTTTTTTATTTTTATTAGTATCAGAGTTATTTTTTCATCTTTCATCAAATTGTTCTTTTCTTTTCAACCTGCACAGTCTGGAGTTTGTCGCGATCGCATTTCACTACTGCTGTACTTGTACAACCACGTATGTGACAAATTAAATTCTTGAATCTTGATTTCATAACAGATCTGTAACTTAGCAACTGAGTTATCACTTGTTCCGCCTGTAAGCATGCCAAAAACAGAGCCTGAGCATGTGGACCCTCCATTTTTCTTCAAATCCCGGGTTTGGAAACTATTTGGGTTTCCAGTGAACCACAGCAGAAATGTGCTTAGACGAGTGGATTAAATGAAGGCAACGTGCCCTCACTGTTCGGGAAATCATGGCCAGCTTGCCAGTTCACCATATTGTCCATGTTACAAGTTGTATTGGATAACTACTGTTTCAGCTGGCAACAATTCTGTTAACATTAACTTATGCAGTGAGTAGTTTCTTTTTTTTTTTTTTTTTTTAAACAACCAGGACAGAAGCTGTATGAAAAAAATGATGTTAATGTGTTTTAGAAGAGTTAAATTATTGGCCCAGATAAAGCAAAGAAAACAATTCAGGAGATTGCTGAAATTACTGAACCAAAACTCAGAGCTGGTGCATTATTAAAACCTGAAAGGATAATGCTGAAACATCAACTTTAAATACAGAAAAACATGGATGACAGAGAATCACTTAAACTTTTGAAGAAGTTGCATTGTAGAAGAAATCACTGAATCATCATCAATTGACAGGAATTGAACCAAACAGCTGTGTGTCCATAAGAAAACCACTTGTTAATGAGACTCATCAGAAAAAAAGGCCGCAAATTTCTAAGGAGCATAAAGATTAGACTTTGAAGAAAAAAAAATTGTGTGGTCCAAAGTGATGTGTGCATCAGAGTAGGAAATAAAGGAAGGCACCAATAATGCACAGTGCTCACTGTACAAGCCTCTTGAGACAGCGTCCTCCTGATCTGTGATTTTTTTCAACTAGTCAGAAAGCAGGGATTTTACATCTGTCTGTCCTATTAAGCAGCAAATTAATGCATGCGGTGTTACAAGGATGAAAAAAAAGAGATATTGTTCAGTGACCTAATGGTGCAACCTACTGCAGAAAGCTTAAAAGTCACCTTTGAATGTCAAGTGAAATGCTAGACAAGTCTGATGCAACGGATTTGCCCCCAAAGATAAATACAGGTAGTCCCCGACTAAATATTCAAGTTACAAATTTCCCCAGATACAAAAGATCCGTGGCTCTACTTCCTGTTCAATCATGGAAGGAGCTCACATGTACCAGATACCAATATGACCAGGTACATACAATATTTTTAGCCTGTAAGTGAATGTATAAAATGTCCAAAATCTATGTCCAAAGGTATATTGTATGTGTGTATGTCGTGTGGGGGGGGGGGGGGGGCTTGAGGGAGAAATGAGTCGGCCTGTAATCAATCAGTCCAGGAGCACGATGATAAAAAAGAAGGCTGTTCTGTAAAGCTGTCCTAATGGTGAATACTCCGAACAATTCTCAACAATTTCACAGTCCAATACAGTGGAAAACAGCTCAGAGACAAAATGGTGTCTGGGATTCCCCTCACGATTTTAAAGCACAGAGACATATCTAACCCTAGATTCTTACACTTCACTGTGAGATTATTAAATCAGACTTGTCGAAATTTAACTTGACATTCAAAGGTGACTTTCAAGCCTTGGGCACAGGTATTATTTTTAGCCATGTGATTGCAGCGTGGGGCAAGGGGACAGATTTAGTCAAGTGGATTGGTATGCTTTACATTGTATATTCGTGTCAAAGGCATATAAGCCTCATTTTGTCAGACTTAAGAACAAATCGGACTTACGAACATGATCCCAAAACCAAACTCGTTTACCTAAACTCAGGTCTACCTGTACTGAGTGTGATTAGTATATTGACAGCGTATACAGTATTAAGACCATGATGGCAAATAACTAACCAAAAGGCGCGACATGTAAATAAGGAAGAGAAGGGTGCCAAGGACAGCGGCAGTGAAGGATTTACATTTCTCAAAGGTTACAACCTAACACCTTTAAACGAAACTATTGTTTATAGCGAAACTATTGTGCCAGCGTTGTGCCTCGATGTTCTAAATTAAAAGAAACAATAGGCTATTTAATAGGATATTTCCAACGCATGTGTTGCACGTCACACTAAATGCCGGCGCTGTTATGGTAAATGCCAAACCTGCTCTAATAGACAAAAGCAAACGCTGAGACGGCTCATCGCCAAACTTGTGGGTTCTGTGTGAATTACAATATGAGAGGCAAAGCGCAATATATTGCATGATTTTCATGTGAAAGGGGCTTCCGAACCAGTAATCCCAATATCAGATGGATGGGAAATGAGTGTCTCATGGATTTTGGTATCAAATCCGGCATTTTAATCTAGAACAAGAAGAATACTAAGCATATCATTATATGTATGATAATAAAGAGACAGAAGGAGCATAAAAGGTAGAGAGAGAATAGAATAAAATGCAAAAGTTAAAAGATGGATAAAGACATATTTCCAAATATAAGATTTTAACAAGAGGTGGATGGTATTGGAAACTGCGGGTAACGCCAAACGACTGCAATAGCATATACAGTAGGTTATGGAAGGAATGAAAACCAAAGTCATTCTGATGTGTACCAGAACATCATAGTTCATCAACAACAGGCTGGTAAACTGACCACAACCATTCTGAAGCTAAAATTTAAGAGATAAACAATGGCCATCCAGTATGCACCAGCAAAACCATAATACACAAGTTGGTAAACAAAACCATGATGTTTGAAATGCCTCGGGAAAAAAAAAAACACATGCTAAAACTCCAACTAAGTGACTTGGAAAGAACCTTTGCCCAGCGCATCGCACTGTCTCTGCCGCTTGCCTTTTTCCCATTGTGCTGCTGCGATCTCTTCCACACGGTAAGTCATGTGTACCTGGCCGTCCACACGATGTAAGAAAATAAATAAATAAATACAGTAATTTATCACCAAGGCCACCTTCTTACATTCTTCCATGGTCCAATTCAGATGCTCACAGTTCTGCCCATGCCAGCGGACCGGGCTCACTTGTCCTTCCTTAGAACCAGTGTTTTGAACCAGTGTGCTATCAGTTAGTATCACAAACACTTATGATGATGTACAGTAAGTGCTCAGCTAGCTAATTCAGGAAAAAACATCCACAAAGGTGGTCCACAGTGAAGAAAGTAAATAACTATAGACACTCACTGGGCTGGACCATGGACAACAATTACAGTAACACTGAAATGCATTAGAGAACTACAGCATGGATACACTAAAATGTTAATTTTATGCCCAGATTTCAATAAAAATGATGTGTGGCATGTGTCGATTGTTGAAGTTGTTGCTACAGAAATAAAATTGATTTGAATCAGCATCGGGATTGTTTTTACAAAAAATTTTAATTAGCTACATCATATGAAAATAAAGTCTGGAAAAGAGCATGCAAATGGTGTAAAATTCCCGTTTCTTCAGACAGAAGTTGGCCACGAAGTGCAAAACAAAACAAACTTAACAAGTCCAAAAAACAATAACAAAATCGAAAACTTAATAAGAAAACTGAAAAAACAACCGAATAAAAAAATCTGAAATAAAAATAGCAAATTCCAATTTAAAATAACAAAACCAAAAAAAAAAAAAAATAAGAAAAAAACAACGAAAATTTAGTCAAACCATACAGTTTGTGAATTTATTTATTTACAAGACATACAAGAAATACTGCACACTCATGGCACTGAAATAAGGTTGCAGTACTTCCATAAGGTCCATTGGGTTGCAGTACTTCCTGTATATTTTGAGTGACAGATGTATCACCCAATCAGGGGTAGGAATCAACAAACCGAAAAAAGGTAAGTGTGGTCTGTGAATACAATTCTGATCTTGAGTGACAGATGTCTCGTCCAATTAGCGACAGAAATTTCTTTTGCAAACTATTTTTGTGTTTTGGTGATTTGTAATTTCATTTTCAGTTGTCTTTTTGTTTTTGTTCATTCATTTTTGTTCATTTGTTATCTTGTTTTCGGTTTTATTTTTTATTTTTGGTTTTGTTATCGGCTACTGTAGAAACGTGCGTACAGCTCCCCACAATACTGACGGTTATTAAGGTAAAAATAAATAAAAAATGAGTTACAGGCCCTGATTTTATATTTTGGCCACATTTGACACCACTTAGGATTAATAGGTAACCTTTGTGTGTCTCAACCTGTCCATATTTGTCCCTGACTTGTCTGCAACCTGGTTGCCTTTTTTTGTAGTTAAATATTTCTGCTTTATTTTTTAGGAAGCATGATGTTCCCATTGTAGTTAAATGAGTTTCATTTCACTTCCCAAAAACATGCTGGTACATGATGGTCTGGCTGAAAATTGTCATTAGATGCTTGCGTGCATGTGTGTGTGTGTGTGTGTAGTGCCCTGGATTAGACTTCCCAAAAGCCCTGTTGTAATTATGACTGACAATTTTTTTTACTATCAACATACTAAACTCTCTCTTTCTGTCTCTATCATTTAAAATAAACTTTTAAAGTTAAACTTGATAATATTGTGCTGTAGTCATTTAGGACAGTCAAACATCGTCAAGCATGTGCTTCTAGAATTTTAATGTACTGCACATGGTAGCTTCCACTTGTAAAAAGATCAGAGAAAGTATTTCTGTATGCTTTTGACCAGCTACTCACAACGATGCTTTGTAGGAAGTCTATTTAAATTAGTAGTTAACCAATCCAATAAAGTTGCAGGCAGATAGTAATTGCATTTCCAAAAAAAAAAAATAATAAATGTCTATGCCCGTCTTACCTTTCCTTTAGCGGATAATCTCACCCTGATTCTGTAGACCTGCTGCTGTAATCATTAACACTCTTTTAAAAAAATTATCTTTTAAGGCCAATACTTGGTAGGCGAACCACAAGTTACGTTACCATAAATTGGAGCTGTATTGCCATTCTGTTCGTATCACAATTTCATAAATATCACAGTGCCATTTTTTTTAATTACAACTCTAAAAACACTAAACAAATTGTTTTTACCACACAGGATATTGTTGCCTAGCAATGTGTGAATAGTTTAGAGCGCGCCACCTGTAAGATTATAGAGAATTGGCAATATTTCACTACCACAAATGCAAGCTAACATGAATTAATAAATGAATGAATATACAACTGTTATTACTGTTTGACCATACTCTGGAGCAGGGGTCCTAAATCAAAATTTAAACAATGTCTGGTCAATAATATTTTCCTTGAACCTAAGTCAGAATTTCCTGGGATTCAGGTCTGTATATACTGTAGGCAGTTATTGTAAATCTTTAAAAATATTTTTAAAAAAGAGCAGTTTACAATTTTCCATAAGATTTCAGTAATATTTATGGCCACATTTCAGTAACTTTGTTAAACATGTGGACAGTTTGAACTTTGATGGCCTTGTATCTCTCCTTGTATTTATATGTGTTACAAACTTATCAGTCTTCATATGAACGCCTCTCAGCTGCACATGAATCTGAAAGGACTCTGGCTGCTCTGTCACACCAGGTGAGGTATTTTATACGCCCTCACCTCAAACTGCTGCAGATGCTGTATGTTTGCTCTAACAACCCATTTTTTGTGTGCTTGTTTGTTTGTTTTTTTCCATAGTGGCGCTTCACATTATTGCCTTTTATTAACGCCACAGTTTCGGAACACATAAGACAAACTGGTTTTAAACTTCCCACAGGAAGAATAAACATATATGGATCTATTGCCACTGATCTATCACTGTGATTGGATCTGATGAATGACTTGTAGGAAAAAAAAGTGCTTGATTACTAGTGTATTAATTATTCTCTTATCTTTATCCGGTCAACGGTCCACAATTTAGTAATGCCTGCATTAGAGTAATAATTTATAATCCCACGGTCTGATTCTACTCAAGGTTGTTGTTTTTTTCCCCTGGGAACGTACCTTCAGTATGTGCCCAGGATCCTATGCAAACTAGTTAAGTTTTTTCAGTTCACACACTTTAATGCTCTTATTCCGTTCGAGACAAATGTGCTCCACTTCAAGAAAAAAAAAAAAAATAAATATTATCCAATTTATTTATTGGAATAAGATTTAAAAACTTTTTGAACAAAAAAAAACAAAACTAACGGTCATCATTTAGAGATTTAGGGATAAATAGAAATTCAGCTATAAATAGTGATTTTCTTGTGTGTTGATTAATAAATAAATAAATAAATAAATAAATAAAAAACGTATTTTTTTCAACAATTTTTACATTTATAATTGAGATGAACCACTCAATTCGCCAGAGAGCAGAATTGGCTGTCTTTCAATTTGGTTGGCTGTGACAAGTGTATTTTTTCAGATTATTTTTTCAGCCGCAGATATAAATAACTGCAGAAGCTTCCGATTGGCGAATTAGTCTTAAACCACCCTTATTCCACACCCTTACACTATTTTCAAAACAGTTATTAGTTAAAAATTAGAAGCGTCATGTGAAGCTTGTATAATTGCAGTTGGGTTTTGCGACTTTAGAGGCGTTAGTGGAGGTAAAACATCCCAGTTTCTTCATAATCCTACAGAGGATTACAGAGGATACACTCTGTACTATTTACACAATTTTACTTGTGAAATTATTTGCTAAGTTTGTTAAGAAATAATAATTATGGCGAATGACGGACATACATGCTGCTCAGTTAAATGATAAAACTCTTGTACCTGAAGTTAGTTCGTCATGTTTAAATGCTGCGCTCGGTTTTTAAGTGACAAAACCTAAAATGTTATAAGGAACGGGCTACTTTTAATTACTCATTAAACTTGTAACAAAATGGAGGGGAAATGAAATATCAAATAAGGATGTTTTTTAATCTATTAATTATTAATTGTCGTCATATCCTCATATCTGGAGCCGGTCTGCTGTTTAGTTATGCCTGCACTTGAGTAAAGATTTATAATCCCACAATCCAGAGTCACAGAGAGCAGGATGAGTTTCCTTTTCAGTGGCAATGTTAATTGAATCTGCACTGAGGTACAGTGATAATACAGTGTCTGGAGGTGACTGGTGATTCCCATCCCAAAAAATATTGTCTTATGTGGTTTTTAGATCAGGGACCATGGGAACAAAGGGACACATTAGACCTCTTATGTCTTCTCGGGGAGTTTTTCCTTGTCTGCAATGTCTGTTATTACAAATAAAAAGCAAACAAACTGAAAATTAGCACACTGGCTAGTTAATAAAAAAAAATCTGCAGCCTTTTAATGACAGTCATGTATTCATTACTCTGTGGTCTCGGACAAAGAGGTCAATGTGGGACGTCCGAGATGAGAGTAAAAGAGTGAAGCGCTTGTTCAGCGGTTATGACGCGTTATAACGCGCGTCAGCTGTAGAACAATGAAGGGCGCGCGCGAGCACGTCATTAACATTAACGGCACCTGAACAGCCGTAAACTCTCGGTATTAAATCTTCGACTGGGATAACGATTTTATAATGAGGCCCAGGGCCGGTGTGTTAATAAGCAGCGGTGTGTTCGCTCATATTTGTGTTTGGAGACAAGCGGTGACACAGCAAACACTAACATGAACGCGCGCACGCACGCGCGCTCTCTCCCCCCCAAAAAAACCACACACACAAATACGTTAAATACTCTTTATATCGTTTATATTCTTATGTATTCCTCCATACTTACATTCTCAGTCTCCCGCTCGTTCACGGTCGGTAACGGCATCCGGGTCGACATGTTGCAGCTTTAATGCCGGCTCGAGACAACGCGCGCGTGAGTCTCGACCCTACATCTCTCTCTAACGGCCTGCCGGACAGCGCGCGCGCCACACACTAACACACATTAAAAACCCATAGCAGGATCCACAACCGGAAGTGCAATATCCAGGAATGAATTTGGTGATCCCAGGATAAGAAGCGATAAAAGATGCTCTGCTGTTACTCCATCAGTCTCTCGCGCGCTCTCTCTCTCTCCCTCTATCTCGGCTCGTGCGTGTGAGTGCGCGTGTGTGCGCGCGCGCAGCAGCCAACCGGATGGATGCGAGAGCGCGTGAGCTGTGTACCAAATGCCCCCCGTGCTCCCTACATAGACTCCCTACGGAACAGTACTTAAAAGCACCAGAGAGCCAGCTATTGATTTCTGCCACCTACCGGATTCATGAGGCACTCGTTGTTTCTGCTCAGCCTCCCAAGCGCATGCGCACAAGAGAGGTTAAAACAGGTGCACCATGTACAGCAAAATCTACATTCTAAATTTCTCTTAGTTGACTGATAGGTGAAATGTGGTTAAATTAAAAGAGAAAGTCAGTGATTCTAATCTTAGTCAAATTCAGCATCTCCTTAGAGTCTGCGAGCTGTTCATTCTGTGTGTAGGCTGAATAAAAATCTGGTGTTTGTACACGGCCCTGGCGCTCACTTACTCACCCACTCATCGTCTATACCGCTTTATCCCGCATACAGGGTCATGGAGCGTGTCCCAGGTGACTTGGGGTGTGAGGCAGAGGTGCAAATCCATTGCAGGACACACACACATACACACACTCACTTACACACTATGGGCAATTTGGGAATTAGGCCTCGCTGCATGTCTTTGGACTGTGAAAGGAAACTCACCAAGCACATCCAAACTACACAACCAAGCCATCTCCATGTAAATCCAGTCAAACTTTCATTTTAAAATTATTTTATTTCTCTAATAGGTGAAATGTGGTTTGATTGAAAGAGAAGTAAGTGAATCCAGTTTTGGTCAAATTCAACATTTCATCAAGGTCTGCGAGCTGTTTGTTCTGTGTGTGGGTTGAATAAAAATTTGGTGTTGGTACACAGCCCTGGCTCTGTAAACAAACAAACACAATTAATTTTGGTCAGCTAGTCCAGGTCAGCACAGTGGCTTAGTGGTCGCCTTCGCACCACCAGGGTCCGGGGCCTGTGTGCATGTTAGGTTTCCAGTGTTTTGTCACACAGTCCTAAGACATGCATGCATTAGGGTAGTTGGTGTATCCAAATTACCTGTAGGGTAAGAATGTGTATGCATTCGTGCCTATGATGGATGCAGCATGTGCCCAGGGTGTACCCTGCCTCATGCCCTAAGACTCCAGGCCCCCCGCAAGCCTGTATAGAGAATGAAGGGACACAGATGGTGAGTAAGATCTAAATGCACATCCATGAATTTGGGGGGGACTGTAAGTAGTGTGGCACTGAAGAAAGGAGTGTATTTACACATTTTAGTTGTAATGTAATGCTAAGTTAATTAATGTGATGCAATTTAATGTGACTTAAATGCTAAAGATAGGTCTGTGCTTATAAAAGTTGCAATACCCCACCTCCTTTTATTAATTGAAATAGTGCTTAACAGTATCAAAATATAGGAAAGCTAGTTGTTTACATTTTTATTTTGTTCCTTTGAGAATGTAGGAACAATTTGACAGCAGAACGTGATAAGGACCATTTTTTATACTTTTACTCATCTTGGCAAATTATTATTTTCCAACACACAGACACCAAATTTTTAACAGCGCCATACCGAGCCAATCGCTTGGCAAGCAAATTGCAAGAAGCTGACACTTTCTGAGCATTCCGTATGGAGAAGACCCTGGATTGCAGTGTTAGCCGTTATGCTCCCATCCAACACCCCGCTGCCAGAGACACTCGGAATGAGTAAAACACAAAGCAAAAGCTGTTGGTGTATGAGCTGGCATTTAACACTCTCAAATAGTCACAGCATTACTAGGTTGTTCATTTATTTGAAATGCTGCACAGGTGCAAAAGATGTAGGATTGTTTAACAAGAATATTAAGGATGATACAAGACCTGCTGGTGTATTCATAACACTTCTTATGTTCTCTATAATTCCATCTTATTCATTGATTTTAGAGTTTAATTAGTTTTATAGTTAGTTTTGATTTGATAGTTAAAAGTTTGGGTCTGTTTGTCAAAATTATCAGTAAATTTTCTGTTGTTTATCTCTCAGGAAATGTAGCATCTGTTTAAAAAGGCTAAAATATTTATTTTGAAAATAGATTCTTGAGGCATGAATGTATTGACTATATAGATTACATATTAATTTAAATGAACAGAAATATTAGAATATTATTACAGATGGATGTATCACAGACTGGATGTTGGTAGCAGATACTTCACACGTTGGCAGCGGATCCTTTGAACGTAGGCAATTGATCTTTTGGGTGCTGTGATACATGATAAATACATGCATTGTCATCAGGGGGTAATCTGACTACTCCCTCCTCTGTTATTGTAACAATCAGCAAAGCATCACATGTCCTACATGCAAATAACTGCTGTGGAGCAAAGATGTCTTTAAAAAGTTTCCACATTTATATATATATATATATATATATATATATATATATATATATATATATATATATATACAGGTACAATAAAAATCAGTAAACAGTAATTAATAAAACAAAGTCAATAATTAGATTGATAATCATTTGCTTTAATTGTAACCTCAAATACAAATTGTGCAGTTCAATGCAGAAATTAGGTGATTAGTTTTACTGAACTTCCTGCAGAACCAGCTACAGTCCTTCTGAAGACTTTGTCGCACATGAAGTGTTTTCTGGTTTGTCTGGTTGTTTGTTTGAACATTTCGCGTTTCTGAAAAACATACACTAATAGGCAGCTTTCTTTTCTCGCCTAAAGATATTTTCCAGTAAGATTAATGATTTATTTATATATTAACTGCTGGAACACTAATGCTCGGAAATCAGATTTTTAGCCGCTGTTTATAATAATTACGTCTATTAAATTCCTCAAACAATCTGATCAGCTGCATTTGATTTATGTAGCTCTCAAGATTGAACTGATAGATGATCCGTACATTTATTTATCCACCCATGATTTTATCATTAAGATTTAATGCAGTTAGTGTGCATTAATTTCTTCAATCAATTATTATTATTTTTTTCTAATTCAATTTTTACTAATCATCATTTGCTAGTCCATTTTTTTTATCCCTGGTTTGTTTTAAGGTACAAGGAGGATTATAAAGTATGTGTCATATACTGTACTGTATGTGTCTGTTTTACTTTACCTTTGTGCTTTATAATCACATTGAGAAAATGTATAAATACTGTACCTGGATAAAGTGTCTGTAACACTGTATTTGTAAAGGACTATTAAAGACTTCATCTGTGTGACACGTGAAAGTGTAACAGATGGGAGTTGATTTATGGTCTATATGGTTCCCTCAACGCGGTTTGCGTTTAACCATCATAAAATAAAATAAACTTATATTTATATACAGTAATATAATAACTATCACTGTATGGTGTTATATTTGGGCGCTTTCCAGTTCTTTTGAACATGCACAAATATACTTTTAAACGCTTAAATCAATTGTACAGTGTTCCCCCACACCCACCGGCAAGGGTTGCCAGATCACACCAACATACCACAATGAGACCCCGACCCACTCCAATAATTTACAAAAAAAACTGGTCAAATAATATCAGTACAAAGACTCATATTGTAGCTTAGTTGCACATATTTTGTTTTACTAAAATTGGTCTATTTTTATTACCAAGATAATATAACGTATCACAATTTTTTTGATGACTGTGATACATGCCAAGTTGTGTGTTTTTCTTAAAGCGCAGAGTAATGTCGAGATACTGCGCCCCTGGAGCAGATAGGGTTAAGGGCCTTACTCATGGGCTCAGTAGTGGTAACTTGGTCAGTTATACTAGTTTGCTGGTTATAATCACGGGTATAATAATAATGGGTCCAATAGCTAGTACTGTAGCTTAAACATCATTATATTAGTGTGACACTGATGAGTCTTTACTACCATGTTTTTTTTTAATTACCATCGCATTACACCTTATAAAAAACTTTTAAAGGAGAATAGCAAGGGCAACTCAATTTTTGGATTTACTTAAAAGTAACCTAAAATCCATGCTTGTTTGTTTCCCATTTACTAACATGGGAAATGGTTAGGGTTACAATAAAAAAAAAAAAAACAGCCACCCACTTACGAACCTCAAAGAAATCCATTTATTATCTTTACAGCTTACCATGTACAGGTTCGTGGGGGGCCTGGAGCCATCATACCAACCTCAAAGACATTTTAAAACCCCTGTTATGACATCCACCCTTATATACAATCATCAAGCTTAGTACGTGGACAATGGCTAACCTCCCTTTCATTGCCTGAGAAAGTGCACCAGCATGCAGTCAATTGTAAATCTGATGAGCTCTGACTCTTTGGTTTACCTTTATTGTTTGAAAAGCACATCTGGCAAATGCATCCTCGTCATCTTCTTGGGGCTACTCACACACCCATGCATGTGTGATAGTATTAAAATATACTACATGCACCCGCAGTGTAAACTCCTTTACATTCAATGTTCAAACTTAGTAAAGATCTGGACCCTTATATATTTAACTGAAGCATATTTTTTATATAACAATTCTATACTGTAAGGTTACTTTATCCACTAGAGGACACTGTTGATTATCTTTCTATTGGCATGGACATGGCAGCCCGCTTACAGAGGAGTAAGAGGAATTAATTTTTTTATACACAAAAAAGATTTGACTGTATGTTTGTGGCCTGAGAATTATAATTATTGACTAATAAAAGTATATAGAACTTATAGAAAAGATTACTGGAAATAAAGTAATAAAATATCATTTAATAGAAATAGAACAATTGCTGATAGGATTTCCTGCAGTAATAGTAGTGGTAGAAATAATAATAATAATAATAATAATAATAATAATAATAACAACAACAATAATAATAATAATAATAATAATAATAATAATAATAATAATAATAATAATAATAATAATAAATACAGCAATAATAATAATAATAATAATAATAATAATAATAATAATAATAATAACATATCTAGAAACCTCAGTAGTCCAACTGGGACTCCAACTGTGGAGGCCAATAGTGATTACCCGTGTATTTGTTTCCATTTTACAACTGTGATCAGACCCCCGGTCAACATTCACACACTACATGCAATTTGGGAACGCCCATTTGCCTAATCTGTATGTCTTTGGACTGTGGGAGAAAACCGGAGTACCTGGAGGTAACCTAACAAGGATAACATGCAAACTCAGACAGACCCGGTGGAAATTGAACCTTTACCCTGGAGGTGCAAGACATTGCTAACCACTAAGCCAATGTGCTGCCTGATATTTCAAGGATTTAAGGATTCTTTATTGTCATACCAGCACACTTCCATGTTCTGGTACGAAATTAGAACCCAGGTCCCGTTTAAGCCACAAAGATAGCATAGCAATAGAAATATGAGGATGTATATATGTATATACATGAATATGAGTAAGAGCAGTCAGAGATATATTATGCAGGAATTTAGACATAAACTATACATAGTGTATTGCACATTTTCAGAGACTGTATTGCACACATTGTACATTCGACTTATAGGGTTATATATGTATTGCACCATAGAGTTATATATTACACTAAAAATATAGAGATATGTTGTAATAAAATACTATCCAAAGTAATAATAATAATAATAATAATAATAATAATAATAATAATAATAGTAATAATTAGCAGTAGAAGTATTTGCTAATTTTACAGATTATTTCTGGTTCTTAGTAACTGTATTTCGTGCAGTACAGTATATGTATATGTAAACACTGTTAGCTAGGCAAAGAGGAATACTGGCAAAGCTGAAAAGAAGAAAAAAAATACCCAACAATCCACTGAAGCTTGGCACCGAGATGAGCATTGCTGGAATTCTGCATCTGATCTGCTTGGATCACTCTTTGACAGGATAGATAGCACCCAGTCTGCAGGGCTAAACAACTCTCTGCATGTTCAGAACTCATTTTCTGCTTTTATTCTCATTCCTTATGACTCATTCTCCCCAAATCAGAGCAAAACCTCTTAATGAACCCCGGTTTCTGTGTGTCACAACCATCTACCAGTGTTAGCAAAGTTTTAATGTGCACAAAGATTGTAGAGACACTAAATGGAAATATAAGCCACTAATTATTTGAGAAGGTGTGTATAGAAATCGTTCGGGGGTGACCCTGATTGCAATAAAGGTAGAATTATCATTGTGGTTTGATTACCCAGTACTGTATGTTGTGCCATCGATTGTAAATGTTGCTTTTATTGCTTGCTGTGGATCTAACACCTCCAGGGTCCAGGTTCGATTCCCTCCTCGGGGTCTGAGCGCATGGAGTTTGCATGTTCTCCCCGTGCTTGGTTAGTTTCCTCCAGGTGCTCCGGTTTCCTCCCACAGTCTAAAGACATTGCAGATTAAGCAAATTGGCGTTAATTGTATATTGTATGTGTGTGTGTGCCCTGCGATGGATTGTACCCCGCCTTGTGCTCCAAGCCTCCCATGACCCTATATACAGGATAAAGAGGTATTATATTGCATGAGTGAGTGAGTGAGTGAGTGAGTGGTCAGCCTTTTGCGCCTTCAAAACTCTTATTATAATCTTATTGATTGTAATGAGAAGATTTACCATTTTGGATGTTATATTCAACATAGATTGCTCCATAACCTCACCATCTACTTGAATAGGAACACCTTGGAAACCTACTCCTTTTTTTTTTTTTTTGCAGGTATCCATTCAGCCAGTCACATGGCATCAAAAGAATGCTTAAAAATCAGGTAGAAACAGGGCAACTGCTTGAGCTGATGTTCACATCAAACATCAAAATGGGAAAACATGACCTCTACATTTAACCATTGCATGGTGGTTGGTAACAGATGGGCAGGTTTGAGGAATGAGCCCATCTGATTCTTTCATTCAGTTTGAAGAGAACATTAATTAAAGCTGTAGATCTGCATTATGCTGTTTTGAAATGATTGAATGATTAGATAACCGCATACAAGTAAAGCGTACACGTGTTCCTAGAAAAAAAATGATTAGGGTATATTTAGTGCACATAATGGCACTGAACTCATCTTCATCTTATAAATAACTGATCGCGATGATGATGATGATGATTTAATTAGGTTCATGTATTGCATGTGATGTACTGTAACTCAGAAATTTTATAAACATAAAATTCATTTTACACCAAAACACTGCAATAGTAGTATAAGTAGTAGTAGAGGTTGTATTGTCATTGTTAAAATTACAGAACTCTCTCATATAAACCAATCAAAAATAGTCAAACAGAATAATCGCAGGAAAACAAAACAGTACGAGATGGATCAAGATAAAAAACCTCTTAAACCTTTTAAATGATAAAAACATTTAAAAATACTAGTTGTGTATATCAGTTATCATACGCTGGGGTGAAGTATAAGAGTAGTGCCACAGCTCTGGGAAAAAAGCTGTTTTTTATTTCCTTGGACGTCCAGTCTGTGATGTTCCTGTTCCGGTATCTCCTTCCAGATGTCTCAAGGTTAAACAGGTGATGACTCAAACAAGATGGAACGTCGAGTACAGGTTGATTCCCAATTTCGTAGCTGGGTCCAGATGATGCCCTGAGATATTCTCACAATCCTCTATAGTGCTTTCCTGTCAGCCTGGTTGTAGGTGGCATACCGTGATGTATGTTATTACGCCCTCAATGGCACTGTGATAAAGGCTCACCAGCAGGTGCTGCTGGGCTTTTCCCACTGTTGTGTGACTGTTAATGATCCCCTGTGGGTTACACAACTTATAACTTGAAGCGTGTCACCTAATGTATTGCATCTGCATTTATGATGCGTGAGACGTGTTTAGTCTTTTTTCTTAGTCAATAATTTTTTTTTTACACTGACTGCCAGGTGTATCATCTCTGTACCCCATCTCTATATGCTGTTTCATTGCTGTTTTTTATTAATCCAGTGATTGTAGTATCGTAATGTAGTTGATTGGATGAATGGCGAAACAGTCATGTGTAGTGAAATGGACCAAGAATACACCTCTGTGGTGCTCCTATGCTCAGACTGCGGGTGGATGGGATGTGTATATCCAGTCTGTGTGCTTGCGTTTAGTCAGTTTAAAAGTCAAGTTACGTGTGTGCGTGTTGAGCCCCAGGTGGTGTAGTTAGAGTAGGTTGCCAGTGTATTGGGAAGTATGGTATTAAAGTCTGAACTGTAACTGAGAAGAAGCCTCCGAGCATAGATGTTTGTTTGCTCCAAAACAGTGTATAGAGATTGCATCATCTGTCCATCTGTTTGCCTTGTAGGCAAACCGCAGCTGGTCTATGATTGTAGGAATAGAGCTCCTGATGTCAAAGAAGGTCAGGCTCTCGAAAAATTTATCTGCTCTAAGGGTGAGTGCAACTGGTCATTGTGGCAGGCAATTACAGACTGATTAGTAATTTGTATAATGGTTGATGGTTTAAAGTGTGCAGGCACTAAAGCAGAGGTCAAAATAAGTGCCAGTTAAATGTTCAGCACAGCCTGTCAGGATACTTCTCAGTACATTTATCTAGTCCTTGTATGGGTTAATGAGGAGCAAGTTGTGTCGCACCTCATGCATGGTCAGTACCAGTTCCGTGCTCTCCTCCAGCGACAGGGTTGGTATTCCTGTTATATTATCCCTATCGAATCTAGCCTAGTTCAACTCCTCAACGACTGTTGACATGGTCGGGAGTCCCCTTGTGGCGGGTGAGAGACTTGATTCTCTCTTGATGGAGCTCAGAGTTATCTTCTGTGGGCCACATTGTCAATGTTTTAATTATTGCTTTCCTTGTCTGTATTAGTGGTCTATAAGCTGGGAAGAGAAACAAAGCCAGGTTGTCTGAGAACCCTATATGGGGGGAAGGGTATACCTTGTAATCCAATTGGATAATGGTAAAAAAAAAATAGTCTAAGGTATTGCTGTTCTTAGTAGGCATTTCACATTGTGGCAAAATGTCTTAAGATTGGCTTAAGCAACAACAAATACTACATCTTGCTTGTTGATAATAACATACCAGATTGGTGTTGTGCCAGCTTGTGGTGGTATTGACACAGCTGAAGTATGATGGAAACAACAGTTCCCATCCCTTGGTAGATGTGTATAAGTGCTGTTAATATACAGTAGATGCTTAAGCCTCCTCCTGATTTCTTAACGGAAGTGGTGTGTTACTGTATAGGTATGTCAGCTCTGTTAACCGTGTGGTCTGCTAGATCGATGGTTTCATTGTTTTTTTTTTTTTATCCTACTGTACATGTTATTTACATAATGTTACCTTGTGTCTCAGCCTCATACAGTAGTCTTATCCATTTTACAGTCATGTTCAAAAATTAGCACCCCTTTTTTGTGTGGTTTGCAAAAACATAACATATAACCTTCTTCACCGTGCCATTATTTATTTAACAAAATGAAGCCAAAAAAAGCACGTGGGCAATACTAAGTACCTTCATACGGCTTCCACAAGATTTAAGAGGGTAAGTTGCAGCTAAGTGCTACTAATCGTCAGCTATGATTATTCATAAGTCGATCTTCTTAGGAGTGGCCTTCCCAGTACATTCACCCCAACGTCAGTCTGTGCAGTGCTCAGAGAAAGACAACAAATCCCCAAGAACCTACATTTTAGACCCTACAGTCCTTACTGAGAATGTTACATGTTAAAGTTCATGACGGCACAATTAGAAGAAGACTGAACAAGTACAGTTTGTTTGGAAGGGCGGCAGGAGAAAGTCTCCTCAGTCAGAAGACAAGTACAGGATAAGCCGAGACAGTGAGCACCAACACTATTAGTAGATTTAGGAGCTTTTATTTTTTGTGCTTTCTTGCAAATATCTGTCAATATCACAAACATGCATTACTGCTGTATAAGATTAACCAATGAAACTGGTGCTAGATAACAGAGTGAAATATCCGCTACTGTATGTGTTATTTAAATTATGTTATCGAGATTGTTATAAAATATGTTTTTGTTAAAATAGAGTATTCTGAACTATGATCTAACAGTTAAAGGAGCTGACTGACCAGGTTTCTACCAATTAACCAGAAACAATTGCAAGACAATGCCAGCACTCAAACAGTATCCACAGGCCCTGCCAGCTTTGTATTTAGGACTTCTCCCAATTAGCCCATTACATTATAACCTTAATGAGGAACTTACAGCTCTTCAACTCTGCCTACAGGATATTTGCTCTTTGTTTTAACTGGCGGTTCACCATCAGACCCACTGCCTTGCTCCTGGCACCCGCCACAAGATGGATATTTAGTACAGCTCTCTTACGAGAGGAGCCACCCTGATGAGATAGAAATGTAACATTTCTTGTAAAATGCAATGTAGGGCAAGTTTATTTTGTTTTAATAACTCATTATTTCATAATGTTCTCCTGTCATGACAGAGTTATTACACTGAAAAGGGCTTAGCAGTTAACCCTTTTGCCTTGCCGCGGCTCTCTGATGTCAGATTTGGTGCCACAGTGCTGTAAATGAGTCAGATTGTAGTTACAGTTCTCCTTGGTAAAGTTCTGCCAAACAAGTTGTGGTGCGTTTGATATCTTGATGGCTGATTTTAAAATTGAACAGCCTTCCTTAAATTCTGAAAATCTAATCTTTTGGGTTCTTCATGCCAATCTTATCAGTTATCCTCCTCACTGTGCTTATCTGTATTTCGTGTTAGGAGAGATCAAAAGGGATTTATATACAGTATGTGCAGTGTAATAATAATATTTACATTATGCAGTATTAATAATGCAGTATTACTAACTTACATATATAATAACAAGGATAAGGATTGGTGGCGTAGTGGTTAGGACTGTGGCTTCACATCTCCAGAGATGAGGGCTTGATCCCCACCTTCAGCTCTACTGTATGTGTGTGGAGTTTGCATGTTCTCCCAGTGCTTGGAGGGTTTCCTCACACAGTCCAAGGACAAGCAGATTAGTCTAATTGCCCTTTGCAAATTGCTCATAGTGTGTAATTGTGCCCTGCAATGAATTGGCATGCTGGCATGCTGTAACCCTCCCTTGACCCTGTACACCAAAAATGGTACAGTATAGAGAATAAATGACAAAGTGAGTGCGTATAGGAAATTTATTTATTGAACCTTCAGAAAAAAAAATTTGCTGAGAGAGATCAGAGGAGAATGACCAGATTTTAGTCTTTAAGAACTAAAAAAATAATACTTTAAGCAGAAAAGCATCTTAATCTGGAGAAGACCACATCAGGTTCCACTCCTGTCCAGCAAGAACAAGAACCTGAGACAGTCATACTGTCGGTACAGACTCGTCAAAACAGGACAAAAAAAAAGACCAGGAGATTTTTAAAAATGTTTTTTTAATCTTTTATTAATTGTGTGTACATGTGCAGACGATCATCAGTTCTTAGCTGGCAGGAGTAACCCACTGTGGTCTTCTTCTGTTGTAACATATGCATCTTAAGGTTTGATGTTTTATGAATGCTGAGATGCTCTTAGTACACCACTGTTGTAGTGAAGAGTGATAATATGCGCTAATATATTCTCCCTGTCAGCTTAAACCAATCAGAAGAAGCTGATCTGATTTATTTCATTAACAAATGGTTCCACTGAGAGAACTGCACTACCATCACATGACCAAATCAGACAATTGGGTATATATGTAGTTAATGCAATGCCATTTAATACCTCACTTACTTTTCAGTTCTGAGAGTAAATTATAAATGATGCACTAATATTTAAAATAGTTCTTTTAAAAGGTTCCAATAATTCAGAGTTGAATTTACCAGACAATAATATTGCTACCATTTACGGGACATACTGAATACCGCTTCCACTCGACAGACGATAATTCAAGCTGGGCAGATCCATTATACCCCTTACTCCACCCAGACTGCTTAATAATAGCAGTTCTTGAATTTGAGCAAAGCATGCTTTACAAGGTAGAGCTTGCTCATTCCGCTTTTGCTCCGACAAGTCAATAAAACCCGCTGGTATGCCGAACATCTTTGGAAGGCAAGATACGCGAGGGTGAGGACGTGAGTGGTATTTAATCAAGGATAAAGTGATCCCAGTATTAGAATGCCAGGCAGCCGTGCCTAAAACAACAAATGTTATGTCTAAAGTAAATACTAAGCGATGGAAGAAGTTCACCAGAGGCGGCATTGACAAGTCTCTTGAGAAAATCAAGAGGAAGTGCTACTTTAAACTGTGGTCCATGTGGTGACATTTTCCTTATGTGAATACAATTTTTAAATTATTTTTAATAGGCAAACATGAGTGATCGGGATCTCAGGAAGTCTACATTAACTTACACTCTTTGGTGAGCAGGAACGCATATCAGAACACAAAATACATATGACAATGAGGAGGATATGCTACGATAGCACAGACTTACTCAATAATGACTCAGAAATTCTTCCAGGATATGACAAGGTTTCAAATTTGTAGCCATGACTCCATGGACCAAAACCCCTCTGAACTGTGGTGTTGGTGTAATGTGTGGGATGCCTAATACCCATAAAGCATTGCTAAACCATAAAGTTTCTGAATGTGGAATCTGAAACCTTTTGCTGACTTCATGCATGCCACAATTTATCCATCTTCTAATGGCTATTTCCAGCAGGGTAATGTCAAAAGGGCCGACTCGAACCGGTTCCGTGAACAGAGTGATAAATTCTGCGCACTTCAAAGGCCTCCCCAGTCACCTGATCTGAATAAAATAGTGCACTTTTGGGATGAGGTAAAATGAAGGATTCACAGCATGAATGTTCAACAGATAAATGTGCAGCGCTGATGTGACACAATCAGGCCAACATGGCCCAGAATTTGAAAGAAATGTTTCCAACACTTTGGAAAAAAGGCTTGTGGCTGTTCTGGGAGACAAGGTGGTCTACCAAGTGTTTTATACATATCTAAATATAACTTCTTCTTTTTTTGAGAGAGAGAGCAGCATGGTGGCTTTGTGGTTAGCACTCCAGGGCCCGGGATAGATTCCCACAAATGTTGCATGCTCTCCCCGTGCTTGGTGGGTTTCCTCCAATAGGCCAGGAGACATGCAGATTAGGTTAATTGGCGTTCCCAAATTGCCTGTAGTGTGTGAGTGAGTGTGTGTATGTGTGTGCCTTGTGATGGATTAGAACCCCATTCAGGTTGTCTCCGGCCTCATACCTTAAGTCTACTGGGATTGGCTCCGGGCCCCTTCGTGATCCTGTATACAGGATAAAGATGACGGTATATACAATGAGTGAGTAAGAGACCTATGAAAGGGGAAACTGTGTGATGATTAATTGATTGATTGATTGATTGATTGATTGATTGATTGATTGAAAGATCCTAAAGTCTTAAGCTGCCTGATTTCATTTCAACAGTTGGCAATGTCACTGGTGTTTTGTCTATTGCTGTTAAAGTCTCTTAACAAGACATCCTTCATTTGAGGTGTAAAAAAAATGTAGGGGTTCCCTGACGTTCCCTGCTGCAAAAAAATAAACAGATCATGATGCATCATGAGTAACGAGTGATAAAAAAACCCCGATCTGTTATGATTTGTGATTTTCTGAGTTCATTCGTTCTTCCCTCCTTCAGCTTGGCTTGATTCAAATGCCACTGGTGTAAGTGCCTGGCACTTAGTGTTCATTATCTGGCTCGTTTTCATCTGCTGTTTTATGTACAGAGTAACCAGTATGTCAAACTAGCAACGTAATATGGTGTCACTCCGCAAGGGAGTACAAACTGCCAACTGACACAACATGGGTTGATAAATAGGCCCTTTACCTAATTTAGTGTGAGTGTGTGTATGTGTATGTGTGTGTAAGAATATAGGTTGGTTGAGTGGCTTTCTCTGTTCGCCACTTATAAACACAGTCTCTGCCAAAAGCAAAAGAGTGACCTCATCTAATTTCCTTTTTCCGGTTGGCGATGCCCTCCAATAAGCACCAAGATTTTTTAACCTTTCTCCCGGGATTTGCTCAGTTACCAAGACATTTAGAGTTCATTCATACTGTAAGTTTACAAGTGGGCTGTTTTATTTCAAATGGACTTAATTATTACTAAGTGGTAAGGATGTAATACGTTGCATTATAAATAAATTATTTAAAAAGAACTAATGAAGTTTTCTATACAGAAATAAATAAAGCTACGAGGAGGAGGTACTCTGATGCATTGTTCTTTTTTTTCTTCTATGCAACAAATTTGCAAGCATGTCACGTAAGTAAACAAGAGAACAATGTAAGTAATTGGGGCCAAATTCCACAACCCTTGTTCTGTGCAACAATGCATTCAGAAGTTTAGCTGAGAGCTTCTGCAGTCCCAATGAGCTACATCGAGTTCATACAGTAGCTTGTAAAGTTGCTGTGTAATTAGTTAATGGGTGGCACGGTGGTTTAATGGTTATCATTCTCACCTTGCACTTCAAGGTTCGATATCTCTGGATGTTCTTCCCGTGCTTGGTGGGTTTCCTCCTGATACTCCGGTTTCCTCCCACACTCTAAAGACATAAAGATTAGGCTAATGTTTTGTGTGTGAATGAGTGTGTGATGAATCGGCACCCTGTCCAGGGTGTACCCCGCCTCGTGCCCTAAGTCTCCTGTGCTCTTGTTCCAACTCTGCCACAGTCGATGTGCAGAGCAGAAAATTTTAAAACAACCAAGACCTATGGCAATGTATTTAAAATAGTTGTATTGCTACAGTAGCTTCAGTTAGCCATATGGCTAGTTTCACTTAGCTATTCAGCTATTTCTGGGGGAAAAAGAATTCTTACATTGTGCTCTTGTTCCAACGTCACAGTTGACGTGCAAAGATTTATAATGATATCCACTTAAATTTTATATTTAAATAATTATTACATGTAAGCATTTGGCAGATGCCCTTATTCAGAGCGACTTGCAATTTTATCTCAATATACATCTGAGTATCAGCATCATCTATAGCACTTTTTATCCTGTATGTAGTGTAGTGTCGCAAGAGACTTATAGCACGAGGCATACACCCTGGTTCACCCTGGACAGGGTGCCAGGGCATACACACACACATTTACAATTTCGGTCAATTAGCCTTATCTGCATGTCCTTGGACTGTGGGTAGAAACCTGGAGCATCCAAAGGGAAACCCACCAAGCACAGGTAGAACATGCAAACTCCATGCACACAAACCCCTGGAAATCAAACCCGGACCTGGAGGTGCAAGGCCACTGGTCTACCGTGTCACCTTTAGTAATTCCAGTATATAAATAATTCGACATGGTTTCAAGGAGTATTATTCTATACTACTGTTCATTCCTTCTTAAATCATCTGTTCAATATTTTTAAAAATGATTCCAGGACAGGAATGAGTTATTTCATTAGTTATTTCAATTGTAGCATCTACCGTATATGAAGGAATATAGGCACCTGGCCTTCTGGCTTATCTCATCCCGCTGATATTATTTTTTGACAAATTATTATTACACACCAGATAAAGCTAATGCTATGTTTTTCCTTCAGCTCTCACATCATATCTTATGAAAGAACAAATTCGATCTAGAAATGCCTTCACTTCTTCGTAATCCTGCGCATCAACAGAATGTACTTGGAAAGAGAAAAGTCAAATTTTTGGATATAAATCACTTTCCACATTATCCCTGTGGTCTTCTCACCACAGACTGAATAAAACTTATTTCTTCCTGGAGATGCCTTTAAAAGACTTGCTTTAAAAAAAAAATGCTTGTTTGATGGTTGGTGACTAATCTGACCGCAATCTTTGCTAACTGGATTTGATTTGTCCCTGTAGGTCAGAGTTTCTATATTCCTTACATAGGAATTAAGAACAGAGCGATTCATCCGTTTAGAAAAGCTAAGAATGGCTACCCATGTAAGAAACCCTTTGACGTTTTATACCATGTGCTGTAAATTCATGAAAATCTGAAGATAATAGCATAATAATATACATCTTTCCATAACCAAGTTGCCACGATTCAGCATGTAGTCCTCGGAAATAGATGTGGAAATGGAGCGTAAAATTTATCAAATACAGTCCAGTTGCTGGAGTTACTTTTTTTTTGCTTTCAGCATATCTCTAATTCCTTTGCTTAAACCACCCATTCAATCACACCCATAATTTATTGTCACGAGAATCTGACCTATCTTTGTATAAATAAAGACAGGCAGGAAGCGATTTAGAAGAAAGGCCTTAACCACTCTACTGCGAACCCAGTGGAGCAGGAGGTAATTCTCAGGGGGACCAGAAAATGCTTGGCGAGCAGAACCAGAGACATGACAGTGACTGATCACATCTTGAAAAAATGCAGGAGAGATGGTAAATACCAAGTGCGAACTGGCTCGGATTAACTGTGAAACAGTGTCCTTTGGCGCTGCACCCAGCTGAGATTGGCCCTTATGATATTACTGTCTTTGCCATGACTATGAGTAAGATTGCCTGGACACATTAAATATCCATGAGTTAGGGATAGATCAGTGTGATATTCATCATCATGACATTAAACAGTGAGATAGTTACCAAAATCTGTTTCACATCAACAAACCAAGTACGTGTTGACTTGCGAATGGTGGATAATGGATACACTGGTGGTGCCCTGTTTAAAGAATGTTTTATTATTGTTAAAAAAAAGAGAACACTTTTCACACCATGCATTAAGGATATAAAAAGAAAGATATTTCTTTCCAACTTTAACAACCTCGAAATGGTTTTGTTCATTTTTTTTCATGGATCACAATAACCTAGTAAGGTCCCTGAAACTGTGAGGTATTTTGACCCCTACAGCTATCCACATGGCTTTGGTTCTATATCTAATAAACATTTGCCAGGACTCATTTTGGCAGCATAGTGGCTTATTGATCAGAATTGTCACCTCGCACCCCCAGGGTTGGGGTTCAATTCCTGCGTCAGGTCTGTGCACATAAAGTTTGCATGTTCGTCCTGTGCTTGGTGGGTTTCCTCAGCATACTCTGGTTTCCACCCCATCCAGAGTGTACCCCATCTGATGCCCTAAGTCTCCAGGGATAAGCTCAGAAGGTAACGGTACAGAAGATGAAGATTTATGATGAAGGATTTATTTGGCTGTCCTTTATGGTTTGTTCTTGATAGATTGGCAATAATTTGTCCTGCAATGGATTGGCACCCCATCCAGGGTGTACCCCGCCTTGTGCTCTAAGTCTCTTAGGAAAGAACTAAATAAATTAACTCTCCTACTGACATGCGAAGGTATAAAAGACTCTGGAAGAACTATAAATAACATAAAATATGCCGATGACACAACCCAGGTTGCAGATGGTGCACAAGGCATGAAATGGATATTAAAAACAGTTGAATGGGTAAGCCAAGAGATGGGACTAAAGCTGTATGTGAAAAAGACCAAGATATTGACGACCAACAAAACAATAGATTTGAGACAGGCAGGGTTGAAATTGAAACGGTCGACAATTTTAACCTCCTGTCAACTCAACTCACTTGCGACATCAATGCAAGAGATAATCAAAAGAATTGCACCGGGAAATTGCAGGGGAAATACCTTGACTTTGACCTTGAAATACCATTCTAGTCAAAGGATATATCATTAGTGACTACAACCAGACTTAAACACAGCCCGATTTTCGCAGTAGTCACGCACAGATGTAAAAGTTGGATAGCCAAAAAGCAAGAATTGATGACTTTGAACTTTTGGAGAAGAACACTTTGCATCCCATGGACAGCAATATGAACCAATATGTCAGTTCTCAAAGAGATCCATCAATGGTACTGAAAACCCAAATTTCGAAGAGGAGACTTGCCTAGTCTGGACACAAAATAAAAGAGAATAGTTACTAGAGAAGGACATCATTATTGGGGAAATGAATGGATCAAGATGACGAGGACGTCCTTCAACAAGATGAATAGACACGTTGACTTCAACCATGGACATGAATCTGGCAGAACTCTCTAAAATAGCAAATTCAAGTCACTATGCACTGGCCACTAACTAACTAACTAACTAACTAACTAACTAACTAACTACTCAACTAACTAACTAACTAAGTACTCAACTAACTAACTAACTAACTAACTAACTAACTACTCAGCTAACTAACTAACTAACTACTCAACTAACTAACTAACTAACTAACTAACTAACAACATGAATAAGGCCCCCTAACTGAAGTTTGGCATACTTAAATGAAAAAGAAAAAAAAAACATTAAAAAACATCTCTAGGGTGGTTAATGCACACGTATCATATCTAAAACCATTTCCAACTTCTCACTAAGAAAAGTTCTAAATCATGAGTCAAAATTTTGGGAGCTTCCTGACAGGCAAAAGTTCATTTCACCAAACCTGGAAGTAAGGGAACTGACTAAGGGAAAAAAAAAGCCTTAAAAAGTCTTGGAATTGGAGTTTGTGTCAAAATGAATTATAGCTTATGCATTTTCACCACCTGCACCAGTTCTGTTAATGAATACAGAGCTATAGTGCTAATGGTTGTCATAAATACAGCAAAACGCTAACGAGCCACTAATATTAGACATCAGCTAACAAGCACAACCTTTTTCTAGTTAATGAAATGGCGACATGGAAATTCAATCAAGATGAACTAACATGAAGATCATCTTACATATGTATTGCAAATTCGGTTCACTTATGGGAAGATAAAGTATAAATACCAGTAGTGTCATGTCGGATCCAAGATTATTTTGGTCAAAAAACTTTCTAGTTAACAAAAAAATAGTATTTAATCAGATTTTATGACTTTAATTCGGAAAAACTGGATTTATGCAATTATATTTATGGGAACAGAGCCGCATGGATAGAGGGATCTTTATTTGTTCATCTACTTTTCTTGTAGTGCATGCACAAAAAACGAAGCATAGGATCATGATATATTGCCTGTACATATTGACCATTGGTTGGGTCCACATTAACTGGCATGGTGTCAGCAACGTAATCACAAATTATACATATGGCTGGATAAGTAGAGCGTTCCAAGAACGTGTGGTGAATCTCTGCGGTGTATTTTCCATAGCGATTGTGAAGTCAGCTTAAGAGCGCGCTATGTTATACAACCCACTATCACTCAAACTACACCTTTAATAATGAGTCAACACTAAAATTAGTTTTGTTCTGCAGCCAGTTGACAGATGGGAAATGGTGAGTAACACTGCTTGCCTCCAACATCTAAACCCTTAGGATCAACAATAATAATAAAAAAAAACTGTTTATTACTTGTAGATGGTTCTGTTTAGTTAAACTTGCCAGAATTTTTTTCCCCATAATATTTCTTTGAAATGACCAGTCAGTTCATCTATATCCTGTAGATTAGTATCTATCGGGATAAAACCTCCCCTGAAGAACTTGTAGAGGACTGCTGGTGCGATGTCATGCCGAAACATGTCTTCAGGAGCATTAAAGGTTCAAGCATGCTACTCTGTTATGACAAATTATTTTGCTTATTTCACTTGGCTTTATTTAACATTAGTATTTGAATATGATTTATTTTAAGAATAAGTAATGAACAAAAGATTTGTGGGGTAGAAAATTATAAGAATATGAAGCTGTTCTGATGTGATCCTGATTTAATAAAAAAAAAATGTAACCACAAATAAGTTGATTATCTTCCAGTATTTATAGCAATGTTTTACACAGTGTGATTTTAACCAGTTATAGTGACTATAGTGAGTATAGTGAAAATCACTAGATGTATAACATTATATCATTACATGATTGCTTTTCCATTTAATTTCCATTTTGATTCTATTTTATTACTTTTACATTTACAGCTAAAAGTTTTCTATATTTGTTTAATTTTTATTATTATATTCTTATTTCATATTCTTTATTTAAATACTGTATTTTCTTAAAATTAATTACATTTTTAGGTAATGGGCATTATACACCATGAGGGAGTATTACAGTAGTGTGTATGTGACAAACAGAATTTTTTATTAGAATTTTCTAATTTGATAAATATACATTCATATACATTCATACATAAAAAAATATAATAATTATTATTATTGTTGTTATTTATATATATTTTTAACATGTAACTTTTTTAATAGACTTTATCACCAAGGTCTAATTAATCCAATTTAAGAATTGCAGGTGATGTCAGTCTGCCATGGTCCCACGAACTTGGATGGCAAAAGAGCCATTACTTAGCAGATGCCAGTACCGCAACCAACATTCAAGGAAGCACTTCCAGCAAGTAAACACATGTGATAGCATTATGTCTTCTTAAACAACACTTTGGCTCCTCAGTATTTAATTCTAAATCGGTGTTTTGTTTCACGGCTACCTACCTTCCCCACTAATCCTACTTGGTGTGTGGAACAAAGAATTCACCACCCTACTGTACCTAGCATACTAGATTTCCATTATACACTGTTTATACTGTAGATGGATTCAACTTTAGCCCAGTCAGTTACCTTTTTGGTTCCAAAACCTTAAATGAATTAGTTAACATTACCTGTACTGCATCTTATTTTACGAAGGGTTACACACGGCATATTCCGTCGCATTTACAACAAAAACATTGAATGAACTAGTGTTAATGCTAGCAAAGGCCACCAAACCCAAAAAGGAATCATCTATTTGTACAGTACACTGTCTGCGGTAATCAACCCTGCTAAAAAAAAACAGCATCGACCAGCATAGCTAGTTACCAGCTTGAGAAGCAATTATACCAGCATATGTTGTGTTTTGGTGCTGGTATGCTGGTATAATTGCTTTACTGATGCTCTATGCTGTTTTTTTTTTTTTTTTCAGTTTTAAGTGATTTCCATTGATTTTTTTTTTCTTTTTATAAAATATGCATTTATATAAAAGGTTTGTATTGTGTGTTTGGACAACCGAGCAGATATTTAATAAATGTAAAATAATGTATTTACATGTTTTTGGTAAAAGGATTATTTTTGTCTCTTGTATGTAAATGCATTTAAAGATAACACTACACGGTCCATGTATTTACATCACACACTATATAGCATATACTGTAAATCTTACTGGTCTATGTTGGATTTTTAAGCAGGCATGCTGGTCTTCCAGACGTTATGCTGTTCACCAGCTAAACCAGCACCAGCACTAACCAGCAAGACCAACGCTGGTGGTAAGGTTTCAGTAGCGTAGATATGCTGGTCTTCCAGACATTATGCTGTTCACCAGCTAAACCAGCATCAGTCCAGCACCAACCAGTATTAATCAGCATTTAAAACATCATGCTGATCTCTGCTGGATTTTTCAGCAGGGAAACTAAGCAAATTGTATTAATTTGACCTTATTACCTACTTTTATAAATTTTCACACACTTGATTGTCTTTTGAATAAGTTACAAAGTTCGCCACAACATACTAAAAATAATTATATAAAAATAATCAACACAACACAAGTTTCAGCCAGTTGCTAGGTTAGTCTTTTATCTGTATGACAAAGCATCAGGTAATCTGGTAGGATTATGAGGTAATCATGAGGTAATATTTTCGTTATTTTTGGCTTGAAAATACACCTAAACATTTTTTATCAATGAATCATTAACAAAAACACATAGTAGCCTAATGCCGGTTTACGGTACGTCCGCCATCCACTAATCAGTCCCGTGTCTGCAAATGGACAATGATTTACCTGAATATAAAGTACCAGTATGCTCAAAATGGAGATGGTGATAATAAAAATAAAAAAAATGACGATTACTCATTAAATATAACCTTTATTTTTTTTAAAACAATTCTCTTCTGCTTCAGAGTACAACAAAAACATTCATGATTATATATGTAATCAGTTTTAAATAAAGAAAAAAATGTGTAAATAAAAATGCATTTTTTTTTTTACTGTGGCACTGAATATACAAATATAGTTTTA
Organism: Clarias gariepinus; assembly: GCF_024256425.1. Taxonomy (NCBI): domain Eukaryota; kingdom Metazoa; phylum Chordata; class Actinopteri; order Siluriformes; family Clariidae; genus Clarias; species Clarias gariepinus. The sequence goes on from NC_071119.1 coordinate 15,994,939, forward strand.
TAGGCTATTGCATTTATTACTGCATTGATATATAAGGCACTGGTTGTTAAACTTTTTGGAGGTTGGTCTACATATTCTCCTAGCACTACAGCTAAGGAATAAACACCTCAAGGCTTGATGTAGACATGAAGTAATTATTATTATCGACACTTTATTAATGCTACACATACAACGGGTACGAGACCACGAGCTCCGTTCCTTTGCATGGTTCATGACTACATACTGCATTCATCTATACAAATCTTTTATGTTCATACAATATTCAGCTGATTGATAGCTTGGACTGGCAACAGAGATTTTTTTTTTTGTCCAGGGTAACCTCACTGGAACTAATGCAGATGGCCAAGTGCTTTCCAGTGCATTAGCCCATTTAATCCATTTGTGGGAAACACTCAAAAGCTCTTGCCTTACTGTGGCACAGCCATCATTTCCTGGATATTTATTGTTTAAGGGCCATGTTGCCACTGAGACTAGCTACAAAGCAACATTCATAAAAGAAAAGGAAATGAATCTAGATTTATTAAAATGGCATCATCCAACCACATAAACAGTGCCTAAACTCATCAACTGACGCTGCAAACACTCAAGTGCTGTTTAAAATACCCTAGAAAATAATGTTTTGTCCCCAAGATTAAAAATGATTTCACTTCAATAATTGTGCTGCCTGAGAACACTTTAGTAAATATTGGGACCGAGCCACTGGACAGGGTTCAAAGGGGGGGGGGGGGGGGATCCTGAGGTTTAATTTGTGTCCAGCTCACACAGGATAAAACCCACTTGGTGCTTATATTTGAATAAGAATTAAACTAGTGATCTGGGTCATGAACAAAATGGGCATTCACCCAGTACGACATAAAAATACATTAATGGTAGCTCAGTGGTTGAGGCATTGGACCATGGTTCAAAAGGTCCCAGGTTTAAACCCCACAACCACCAAGTTACCACAGCTGGGCTCTTAAACAAGGCCTTTAACCCTCAACTACTCAAATGTAGAATGAGATCAAAATGTAAGGGGCATCTGCCAAATGCTATAAATGTATAACATTTTGCTGTTATACCTTTTATAACTGGTGCCTAGCATCAATCCCTGTCTCTCTGGAACTTACAGAACTCTGTCTCAGGGTCACAATATATTCTGTCAAACACACACTTTCATTGTCAGTAAAAAAAATAAAAAAAAATCACATATATATCCGCAACTATACCATGTTGGGAAAAAAAAGGAAAAAAAAAAAAAAGAAGAGCAGGATCAACTATACAAACCGTGAAAGAATAAAAAGAAGACTCGACTTGCACAGTTCATAAATTCTTGGCACTGCGATGCTGGGGAGCTAGAACACACTGTAGCGTACTGGATATGTTTAAACATGTGAAGACAGCAGCCATTAGAAGGAGAACGGTCCCACGATGATGGTAAGCCGTAATAAGGAGCTGGTGCGATAGTTTGTGGTGCTGTGGTGCGTGATCATCTCTAGATCGACGATCATCTCAAGAGGGCCCTCTAGGGACTTGGTCAACACCAGCATTGCACTGACATTACTGGAACGCTTTTAACAAAAATTTAATGTGATTAGTTGCTTTATGATAGTATGCATTACCCCATGCACATAAAGAACATGTACAAACTGGGTATTAATGATGTAAACAAATATAAATATCTTAGGTTGACAGAACAGATAAAAACTTCTGAACGTTTTAGACATCTCTGCTTGAGACTAGGATTTGCATCTCATACGATTTAACAAAATGTTATTTATTTATTCAGATCAGATTCATTAATATGATCGTAAATGATGGACATACAGTACAGTAATACATTTACATAACACAAAGTGTGTTCAAATCAAACCAGGACTTGTGATGACATTTCTCCTGAATAAGGCATAAAACTGGTTGTCATTTATAGAAGACTTCAAGCACAGTACGATGATGTGACTCTTAGACCCAGTAAAACACTTGCATTGAACATTTTAAGAAGGTCGATGGCCATGAATGATGTTCCCAGTTGATTGTTTGGAGCCCGCTGCAGTCATTGCCGTGAACATTCAGCAAGTAGAATGCCTGATCCTTAGAAATCGATGGATAACTTGTCGCTAACTTGCGGAAGAATCACATCTATCAGTGGGAACTGGGAGTTTAGTAACTTGGCTGGGAGTTACTGCCACATCCCTGTACAGTCCTGACCTCGCTCCAAGTGATTTCCACAAGCTTGAGCTAATTCCAGACCAATCAGGGCTACAGCGTACTGAGAAATCTTTGTACCTTGATGGTATCCAAGCACTAATGAAACAAGGGGATGAGTGCATTAGTGTAACAGAGTTTTTACTCTCTGATATTCTGCACTATTCTGCAAATGTCACGGTTTGACTTGAATTTCCTTCGTACATCCTTAGTAACTGCCTGGTCACGGTTGTGGGCTGTCAAATTGCGCTACTAGTTTGGATATATTGTGAGCAAAAAAGGAAATTTGCTTGAAAATGCTTAAATTTTTTATATATTTGAAGCACTAAATACTGTATATATAGATACGTAGATGCACTGTGCTACTATTTATAATGCATTGCTCACCCTCAGGAAGAACTCTCCTCCATCGTTGCCGGCTCTGATCCTGAAAGTGTTGTGCATGTTATTATAGATATTAGTGGCTTGGATCTGAAAAATGTCTGCCGGTATGGTACGGTCAGAGTGAATGTTCATGTACTTGTAGACAATAGACTGTGGCAGGCCACGGCACGCACTTGTGGAAGAACACACACAACGGCTGGAAGAGATAAGAATACAAAGTGCTATTAATTACTATTAAACATCAGATACCATAGAACTTTCCAAGGCATGATATACAGGAGAATCAAAGCATTTTATATAATAGAGTGCAACAAGGACACAATTCACACAATGTACGATTTGCAAAAAACAAGAATTCGAAATTAGTTTTCAGACTGAGTACTGTTTTTTTATGTTGATTTCTCCCACATGCTACAAGAAATAAACTTTCTGTATTGAAGATGTCTTGACATTCACACAGAATCTTTAACAGAGATCACGAGGGAATGCAGAAAAAGGATTTGAGAAGGTATCATCAGCCCTTGACTAACTGATCATCAGTAGGTGTGCAGAGTATTCAGGTGTGCACAATACCAAGAGGGAAAGACAGAAGTCGTGGTCTTAGATAAGCAATTGTGGCTGCAAATCAATCTGGAAAGGATTATAAAACCATTCCAAACTTTCTACGGTGAGAGAGATTCTTCCTAAACATAAGGCATTCAAGACAGTGGTCAGTCTTCCCAGGCGTTGACGTCCCAGCATATTCTCCTCAAGGTCAGACCAAACAATGCTCAAAAGAAAAAAAACCCACAAGCGTTACATCTCGGACCCTACAAGCATCACTGAGCATGTTAAATGTTTAAGTCCATAACGGCACAATTAGAAGAAGACTGAACAAGTATGGTTTGTTTGGAAGGGTTGCCTGGAAAAAAGTCTCTCGTAATTCACTGGTAGTTCATTGGCAAAACTCAAGTGTCACTTGCTTGCTCCACCACTCGCTGTTAATTACAGTAATTCCGCCAGTCATGTTCCTGGAGAAAAATAATTGGTTTTTCATACAAGTTTTACAAGTTACTGTATGATCTGTTAGTAAAAAATGGTGGTAGAACTGTTGTATAAAAGCAATATTATACTTAAGATATTGCTGTCAGGCTTTATCCTCGTGCCTACAGTACAACATTGTCAGCGGTGCTGATATTGAGCACAACAGCACTCCCTCTCATATGATGTTACTTAATTATCCCATGAAATATCAATATAATACACTATATGGCCAAAGGTATTTAGACACCTGACCATAACATTCACAGGGGTTGGACAATGAAACTGAAATACCTGGTTTTAGACCACAATAATTCATTAGTATGATGCAACGCCTCTTTTTCCTGCCAATACAACATCAATTCGTCTTGGGAATGACAGATACAAGTCCTGCACAGTGGCCAGATTTATTTCGAGCCATTCTTCTTGCAGAAATTCTGCTTCAGGTAGAATGGTCACTACGTGATGCTGGTGGCAGAAAACATTTCCTGACTCGCTCCTCCAAAACACCCCAAAGTGGCTCAATAATATTTAGATCTGGTGCAGGCCATGGGAGATGTTCAACTCCACTTTCATGTTTATCAAACCACTCTGTCCCCAGTCTTGCTGTGTGTATTGGTGCATTATCATCCTGATACAGGGCACTGCCTTCAGGATACAATGTTTAAATTTGTGGATGCCCATGGTCCTCCAGAATGGTTCGGTAGTCCTTGGCAGTGACGCGCAAGACCAAGTATTGGGTCTAGGGAATGCCATGATATTGTAGCCCAAACCATCACTGAACCACCCTCATACTTCACTCTGGGTATGCAACAATCTGGGTGGTACGCTTCTTTGGGGCTTCTCCACAGCGTTACTCCTGTTGGATGTGATTCGTCCTTCTTGGTGGTATGCTGACATTACCTTGGATACCGTGGCTCTTGATACATTACAAACAGTGCATTGGAATATTTTAAGCAAAACTGTGCTATTACTCTGCCAATTAAACCTTCACACGTTGCTCCTACTGGTGGAATGTGCAGCAATAAATATTGGCCACCAGGCTGGTTAAATTTAGCCATGAAACCTCCAACACTAAAGTGTTTCAGTTTGTGGTTCTATTGTTCCCAAATTGTGACCATACCGTTGGAAGCACATAATTGTCTTTAATGTCTTTGACACATTTGGGGTGAACTATAATGCACCCTTGACACCAGAACTTCTCAATGGTTAAAATCCCACAAAGCCACATTTCATAATCTACTGGAAACCCTTTTGAAAGACTGAAAGCTGTTATAGCTGTTATAGCAAAGGGTGAATACCTCAACCTATTAATGTACAGTACATGTTTTTTAGGTTCAGTCCTCATGTGTCCACATACTCTTACACGCTTATATGCTTTTATGATTATATCTTACTGTAGTGTTATTCCAGCATGTTAGTGCAGCTTGTCCTAGCACACAAAATCTTGGCTTTTACATACGTTTTACATACGTGAAAATGCCGCCAGATCTACTTACTTTTCGGATGTGCGCACATAAGGCTCTTGACATGGGTTTTTCTGGTAACACCGGAAGCCTCCGTAATAATTCCAGCACATCTCATCTTCACTGCATTTCTGGCCTGTTTCACACTCGTTAATGTCTGAGTGCAAATGGCAAAAAAAAAAAATTTCATATATTATACAAACTACACAAACTTCTTTTCTCATAGTTAAAGCTAGTGCATAACAGTAAAAAAAATAAAATAAAATAAAATAAAAAAAAAAATATATATATATATATATATATATATATATATATACTGTATATATATATATATATATATATATAAAAATGTGTGTGTGTGTGTGTGTGTGTGTTACGAGGGGAGTTCAAGTCAAACCGGGACCTCTGATTGTGTAGAATAATCCCCTGCTATACTAATGCACTTATCCCAGCGTTTCACTAGTACTGTACTTGGATACCATCAAGGTATAGAGTTCGATCGATCTGACTGCTTCACGTCTGAAACGCTGGCCTCCCAGGAACTCCTTGACTCCTAATGGAGCCAAAAAACGGCTGATTATCATGCATGGAAGTACAGACTTCTTTAAAACATATGCACCATTCGAATATTTTACTTCGGCTAAGATTCTCATCATCGTCCTGTGCTTGAAGTCTTTTGTGAAGGTCAATCGGTTTTACACCTTCATTAATGAGAAATTTTATCACAAGTCTTGGTTTGACTTGAACGCCCATCATTTATTAGTATTAAACAGACATGTTTTTACAGAAAGCTTTAACATATTACATACAAAAATACTGTATATATATATATATATATATATATATATATATAAAATACAAGCATGGAAAAAGTTTTGCATACTTGTTATTTTTTCACATACTTATATATTTGAGAATCCACTCAAAATATAACTCTAGTACCATTAAATAAATAATAATAATAATAATAATAATAATAATAATAATAATAATAATAACAATTTGTACCGGTTTTTACTTTCAGTGTGTGTGTGTGTGTGTGTGTGTGTGAGTGTGTGTATGTGCGTGCGTGCGTGCTTATGTGTGTGCGTGCGTATGTGTGTGTGTGTGTGTCCTTTAAATCAAGGCTTAGATATAATTCCTTCCTGGCAAACCAGCCTACAACCAAACCCCTGGTCTCACTGTTACAGTAAAAGGGGATATTGAAAAACATGGGCTATCCCTTGCCTTAGAGTTCAGGCAGCGCGCACACACACACACACACACACACACACACTCACACACATCAAACGGTTATGTACCATCAAAGTAGCCTTGGAACTGACGGGAACTATTTCTGACACAGCAGCAAAGATTCATTAACTCACTCTCCAACCTATTCACCTAACCCATGGGAGTGGAAAAAATAACACTGGTATTCATATGAAACTCTTAGAAAAGAAAAGAGAAAAGAAAAAAAACCTCACAGACTTAAATCTCCCTTTTGGGTGCCGAAACACTAACGCCTTGTTTGCGTGCACCCCAAGCTTTCGCATTCTTTCCATGACAGGCTGGTTGAGAGTACCGAGCCCATATTCTGTTATATATCTCATTCGCCGCTGACACGTCCAATTTCGATACGGATCCGAAACGGGCATGGAGGTTGCAGAGATAATCATATTTCACCAGCAAAGAGAAGCAGCCGCCAAGTACTGTACCTTGACACGTTCTTGTTCCCTGGAGCTCATATCCTTCAGGGCAAGTGCAGGAATATGCTCCGGGGCTGTTAACGCAGGCGTATTGGCACATGTAGCGGGAGAAGGCACACTCATCAATGTCTGCAAGCGAAACGAGAAAAGGAAGCCGTTTCGAAGAGGCACAGCGGTTACCATGAGTTTCAGTGATAATATACAGTACTTTCTAAATAGACCGTGAAAGAGACAGCATGAAACAGTGACGGCATATAGTAAAGCTTTACTACACCACATATGGGTTACAGTATAAACATGTAAGGGCATCAAAGGCTTCATCAAGGATCAAAGGCAATATCCATCTCCTGTAATACATTTCCCTAATATTCTAACACTGTGTAATTTCTGAAATGAACTTTACATTTAGGTATTTGGCAGACGCTCTTATCCACTTACATTTTTATCTCATTACACATCTGAGCAGTTGAGGGTTAAGGGCCTTGCTCAAGGGCCCAACAGTGGCAACCTGGTGGTTGTGGGGTTTGAACCTGGGATCTTCCGAACCGTAGTCCAATGCCTTAAACACTGAGCTGACTTTGCCCCACACAATGACCTGAGTTTGTTTTTGCATGCTTGAGCGATTAAATAAATGATCATCAAAGATGCCAAGATAATCTACATCACCTCATCAATGCCTGTAGTCTATTTTTCTTCCTATTAGAGTTTAATAGTATTTCATGTGTATTGCTGAACAATTAGTTAACTACACTTTGTGCGGGATGAAAAAAAGCAGCAGTTTCAAATTATTGGCTTTGATCAAGCAAAGACAACAACTAAGGAGATTTTAAATAACCTGGAATTTGGTTATGAACTGTCTAATGGATTGAAACCTAGATGGATGCTGTCAGCACACACAACAGACATGACATCTATTTACGTTTTAGCTATTTTAGTTCATATAATAAGGTAAGTAAGGGCATTTCCATGTGATGAGATCTCACAGCACTGGGGCTAAACAGCTGTGTGGCCGTATGATAACCACATGTTGGTGGGATTAAACAGAAAAAAAGACTTCAATTTGTTAGGGAGTATAAAGATGGACGTTGGAGCTATGAGAAAAGTTTATGCTGTCTAAAAAATTCAAGGTTTTGGCTCATCAAAGCTACTGTATGTGGCAATAAAATGAAGTCAGGTTATCCCATGAATGGATTTTTTTCTTTTCTAAATGCATGGAGTGCTTTTGGGAGCATAAGGAATCATTTTCACACATGAACTCGACACCACATTGCGTGCTGTAATCAAAGATAAAGGCAGCTAAATATCTTTTCCACTTAGATACATGGAATCCCATAAGATTGCAGCACTGATGATCACACAGGGTCCAAGGAACATGTTGAGTCAGTGATACTGACAGCTAGAGATCAGACTAACCTACACAGGAAACCGTGTCCGGTCCTAGCTCATAGCCCTGGCTACAGTGGCAGATAAAGGATCCCATAAGATTGTAGCACTGATGATCACACGGCTGACTTACTTGACACTCGTTCACATCTGAAACAAAGGTGGAAAAATGACAATGCCACAAAATCACAGTAGTAATACTCGTAATAAAGTCACAGTTGATCACCTCTATTTTGCTTCTTCCCATCTTAAGTGTGCCAGAGACAGAGAGAAAAAAAAAACGCCTGGCTGCACGTTACTAACAGATGTCCTAAGAGGGTAAACAAAGGCCATGTGAAAATGGCATTGCAGTCTTGGCTGAAATGGGACACTTTTCTAAATAGAAGATACTTCTACATAGAAAATGCTGTGGGATGCCAGCAAAAGTGGTCATATATTCTCCATATTCTCCAGCAAGCTCAGTAAAACCTAACAGCTGTTTTCTTATAAAACTGCACAGATCTGTGTCGAAAACTCCTGATTTTAAGCAACGAGTTTTCACTCCAAATATTGACTGTTTATTTTATTACAGTGTATTGATCTTTATAGAAGTTTCTTTAATGCTTGCTGGAGAATATGAGTTCCTCTGGTAACTTTGTCACACTCGCGTCTTTCTACTTTTATGCAAATACCAGGAGTGTACGTACATCAGGTTTCCATCTAAAAACTCTGTCTTGTACTATTTATATATATATATATTTTTTTTTTTTTTTTTTTTTTTACAGCCATGCATATATTCTCTTGTGATGTTATTTATTTATTAATTTTTAAGTTATATATGGAAATATTGAATGATTTTATACATAACTATGCAGACATGATAAACATATATAACAAAATTGGTACAGCCTATAATATGGTGCCTAAGACTTTCGCACAGTACTGTATATATACTTATGTAAACTTTGTAGTCCAACTAGGGACCATGGAGGCCAGCAGTGACCATTGTTCCTATTTTGTACGACTGTAGTAGGTCCTCTGGTCAATATTCACATGCACATTGACATACTACAGGCAATTCAGGAACGCCAGTTAGCCTAATCTGTATCTTTAAAGAAGGAAACCGAAGTAACCGGAGGAAACCCACCAAGCATGCAAACCAACCCAAGGTGGGAATCGAACTCAGGACCAAGCCACTATGCTGCCGATATTGCTACATTTGTATAATTCTCCCCCTTTTTTGTCCCCTCACACGCTAGCTTTACGCTGTTTATGACCAGAATGAGTTTCCTGGATTGAATCACTCACCCACACAGCTGTGGTTGTTGCTGGCAAGCTGGTAGCCAGTGTTACACTCACAGTAGTAGGATCCCGGAACATTCACACATCTGTGCATGCAGTAGTGTGACATCAGGCACTCATCTCTATCTGTGGACACACACACACACACACACACACACATATATGCTGGGTTGAGAGTGTTCCCCGAGTTGGTCCAACAGATTGTATTACGGGTGTTTTCCAAGTGTTTGTGATATGCTATTCTGTGGACAGCAATATAATTTATCCATGTATTAAATAGTTTGATACTAGAGAATTTTAAAATTCTCGACTCTATCTGACTGATTATACAGTAGATTAGAGAGCAGCATTTGCTGTAGTGCTGGCTTTAATTTAAATGTTTTTCGAAATGTAGCCTTGCAGATTCAGGGTCCAGGTTCAGTTTTCACCTCAGTGTCTGTGTGGATGGAGTTTGCATGTTCTCCCCGTGCTTGGTGGGTTTCCTCCGAGTACTCTGGTTTCCTCCCCCAGTCCAAAGACTTGCAGATTAGGCCAATGGGTGTTCCCAAATCCTTGGCAGTGTGTAAATGCACGTGTGACACTGGACGAGAGGTCTACAATGGTCATACAATGGTCACCATTTGCCTCTGCAGTCCCTAGTTGGACTACAAAGGTCCTAGATGGATGGGTGAAATAAAATATAATAGCTTTATATTAATCCATGTGGTGAAATAAAATATAATAGCTTTAGTGGTTCAGATGTTTGAGGCTCTCGGATGGTTAGGGGTTTGAGCCCACCACTGCCAAGTCTCCACTGTTGGGTCTTTGGTCACGACCCTTACCCCTATGCCCAGGCAGCCCAGATACAGAACGAAGTGTTGTTCCCATGCCTGGTTATAAAATGTCAGGGTTGTAATAGCCAGCACATACAGCGGTAAACATGCGTCAGATATTGTGGAAGATAAAAGAGACAAAGCCTGAAACCCTATTCTTCTTCTTCTTCTTATTATTATTATTATTATTATTATTATTATATGTTGGGTTATATTTGTCCACTTTACCCGACTTAAAGGAACCACGTTTACTTCTGTCATATTGAATTTTCCGCCATTCTTGAGTTTTTAAACAATTTACGTTTTACATTTCCTTCTGCAATATTAGTCTAAATTGTACCAAATTGTACAGGTGGCATCTATTGACCAAGCCCTAAAAAAGGTCCGCTGTGGCATGCCAACAAACATGATGATAAAGCAGCCAAATAGAAAGCAGTGCTATTCCTTCTAAAGGGTTTGTTGCTTTCACGTCAAACTTTGTATAGAATGTGTCAACATGTCTTGTCCACCCTGGAGACACAAGACAAATTTAGTAAAAAATGGCCAACATATATATAAATGGTAATAACCCCATACCTTCCCCATTTCAAAGACATGCAGATTAGGCTAACTGGCGTTCCCAAATTGCCTGAATAAACAAAATGGCTTGCTATTCTCTTAAATATGTCTCTATGGTCCTCATATAGGCAGTTTTAACAGACAAAAGCCAGCACACAAACAAGAGTAGACATCCAGACCTAGTATTTTTTTTTTTTTACAATAACCAGTTATTTATATTTTATGCAAACAACACAAACTCGTAAGCTGATGGTACTAGCTAGATTGATCAAGCACCACAAAACAAGCTAACATATGCTGACTCATCAAAATCTGATGACAATAGGGGTAACATTTCATTGAAGGCATCATTGTGTGATTTCATTGTGATATTGGTTTTATACAACGGCTCTGAAATCATAATGTTTTCAGAGCTGCATAAAACAAGTGGTGGAACTAGCATTGAATTAGCGAACGGACAGTTATTTAACAGGTGAAAGTAGTTTTAAATTCGTGCCAATATTATGTAGCCAAAGGGTAAGAGAATAAACAGGGGTCGCTTAATGGTTAAGTTGTTGAAGTACTAATCGGAAGGAACCAGGTTCAAACCCCAGCACCACCAGGTTGGGCCCTTGAGCAAGGCCCTTAATCCTCAACTGCTCAGATGTACTGTATAATGAGATGAAATGTAAGTCGCCCTGGATAATGGCATGGTGTAAATGTACATAACCCATGGAGGTTCTGTAAATCTTGTAAGTTCCTGTAAGTTTCCTTTTATATTTCCACTTTTTTATAATATCAGATAACTTCAAGGGCCTCAAAAAGAGGAAAGCAGTGGGAAACAATTTGGAACAACTTACAAAACTAAGGAGGCAGAGCGTTGTTTAAGATGACATAACATTATCAGATGCATTTCTTGCTGACTGGATTTGAATGTGGCTTTTGGCAGGCAGCCGCTCTTCCCTATTTCCATTACTGCTAACTTCTGTACTGACATACTTTTAGTCATGCTGGCCATTGACAGCTAGTGTAATAAATGACTATTAGCACTCATGTGGCACAGAGAGAAACATATAGGTAAACGTCTTAGTTCTGTAACGCTCTGTATCTTCACTCATGGAATGCCTCTCACCCAATCAGATTAGGGCAAAACAACCAGGAGTCAAACATGAAGGGAGAGTTGTTAAACTATGAATATGGAACATTGGAAAAAATAGGGAATAATTCCAGGACTGGATCTTAACACATCAGAAAGACAAAACAAGGCTACACAAGAGCAGTTCATTAAAGCAGGATTCTCACCCACACATTGGTCACCGCTCTTCTGGTAGCCTGGTGGACACTGGCATAAGAAGGATCCCCAGGTATTATAGCAGGTCTGATCCGCACTGCATGTGTGTCTTCCTGTATTGCACTCGTCTATATCTGCATGAGCACACACACACACATTTTTTTTTTTAGCCATGGACCAAAAGTAATTTTAACATGGGGGAATTTAAGAGGCATCAAAGTTGAGTCATAGGACACATTGCCACCTCACAGCTTCAAGGTCCTCAGCTCGAGTTACCGTCTTCTCCATGTGAAATCTTAGTTCCCTCTTGTCTCAGACAACCATGTCAAAAGGTTGACTAGATAAAACATATTGCCCCTGGGTGTGAATGTATGTACAATATGTACATACAATACAGCACCCCATCTAAGTCTAAGTCCAGGATAGACTACAATCCACCATGGAAAGTAATTCCTAAAAGTCAATATGTTAATATAAACTTTTTTATCTTAAATTGCTAGTCTTCCGGCTGTTCCCGTCAAGGGGTTGCCACAATGGACCATTGAATCTGCACAACAGCTTGGCACAGGTTGTACGCCAGGTGCCCTTCCTCATGCTACGCTCCCATTTTATTCGGGTTTGGGACTGGTACTGCATCCAGTGGCTGGGGTTCGGCTGGGGATCAAACCTGGGCCTTCCGCGTGGCAGACAGGAGACCTACCACTGAGCCACCAATGTCCTAAACTTTATTATATAGAGTAATTAAGAAAAAAAAAACTTGATACTTGCTGGATATAGTGTAACACGCTATAGATAGATCTGCTGCAGCTTCCTTTTATTTGTGTTTAAATATACACCTTAAAGTTTGAACAAAGCACAGTACATCATTCTGGACCATCAGTACAAATTCTCTATATAGCATGTAATTCTTTAAAAACTCAAACTCTATTTTGTATGGGTACAGCTTTTATGGCCATACATGAAATGAAGGCTTATGTTGGTGGGCCACCAAGCTTTACTGTACATCCAATGTGATATATTGAAAATGCATTACAGGACAGTACAGTACAGTAGAGGTTCTGTAATTCATTAATAACATATTGCATGATTCCATTTTCATGCGGACAACAGATTAGGGTTTTCCAGCCCGTAGTCGGGTGTGATGGGACGTTTAATGAGGCTGATCATATTTCTCCCTAGTGGTGGATTGACTCTGTGCGGAGGCTTCTGAGGTTATCCGTCATGCTTCAGTAAAGATTAATTTCACTCTCTATGAAGCTGGCCAGGATACAGTGGAACAAGGTTATAGGTATACATAAATTTGATAATATACAGTACAAGCACACTCACAAAACACCAGGCTAACGTTTAATTCTATTGCATTGGGAAATGGAAACAAGACATTTTGACACTAAGCTGAGGTGTGACGCTGAAAGATTATGTAAGTAACCATGGTTTTGATGATGACCCTCCAAAGTCTATGTCAAGTTGTAGGTTTTTTGGTACCCGGTTAGTCCTCTACTTATTTGGCAAACCACAGTCACATAAGGAAAGTTTCGATTTAGAATTGGTGGACCAATGTTCTAACAGTGCGATACCTAGAAAATAATGAGAACACTTAAAAACAGCACTCCTACAATGGAGAAGTGAGATCGAAATCAGAATTGCTGATACTTCTTTCTACTGAGGATGGGAATTTCTCACAAGTCACAACAGAGCTCATGGTTTGTGATAAAACAACATGGTGAGTAAATCTCTTTAGGTATACTATTGAAACCATTTTTAAATGTCTTTAAGTGGTCAGCGATTTTCAAGAACAACTCTTCAGAGTTGTGAACCTGGATACGTATTCATCAAGCTTATCCACGTGCAGTGATGCCAGTATTGTTGTCAGGAATGGTGGTTTAAGCCTCAGTGTTTTAACTTTGGCCCCCGTATATGAGCCGTGTGTTCCCACTAGAATTTCATGTCCATGCTGAAATGCCCTTAGACATACATTTATCTCATTGTACTGTACAGCTAAGTAGTTGAGGATTGAAGCCTTTTCTCAAGGGCCCAATATTGGTAGCTTGGTGGTGCTGTTATTTGAAAAGTTGTTCTTTACCACTGAGTTATCCCCTGTGACCACAACCATAACTGAGATGGCTATGTCTTCTTCCTTGCAAAATACATTAAAATTTCCTTAATATTTTGGGATTAAACTTTTTTAAAGAATTTGCCAATGTAATCAGTTAACACTGTACAACTAGAATGCATGGGTGTGGACCACTATGTTAAAGGTGTAGTTCAGATTTGCACACAAATCATAAGGTTTGTCACCAAAGCTATTACAATGTAAGTAACCGGGGCCAAATTCCACTACTTTCGTTCCATGCAAAAATGTATTCCGTAGTTCAGCTGAGACTAAGTCCTATCAAGCTAAATCAAGTTTGCATCTTTTAAAGCCATGGTATATTTAGAACAAATTGAACTCTTTTATTTCCCTTTTATTTTTCCTTTAAACTAGCCATATCATATTAAGACAAAATAAAAACAAAATATATACCTTCAAAAGCTGGTCTGATGTTATCAAGCTCCAGCATTTTATTTGCAGAGGGGACGACTTGTCAATTACATATTTTGGTTTCCGATTTTGGTGAATTGTGCCTTGAAAATATGTTCTGATGGGAAAGTAAACCATTGTAGCGTGCTAGGCTGGTTCATTGACGCCAAAGTTGCCTACATTAATGTAGTTCTGCACAGTTCATCCAGGGAACTTGCTGTCTTAAAATGGTTTCTGTTTCAACTAGAAGAGTCTTTACAAAAGACCCGATCAGATCCTAGTGGCACAGAGTGCTTCAACATTTTAGCAATTGGTTCTGAGACAGCCAAACTTGCCATGTTAGATATACTAACAAAAAAAAACCCATATGCTGTTGTTAAGGCCTCCACTGCCTGGAGTGCTAACATTAAAGGTGGAGTGGTTCTATACCCATACAAGACAAACTACAACAACTCAATTTGACATTGCAGATTTACCGGCAACAAATTTGGTCTTATTAACAAGAAACCAGTAATCGGGATGTATATACCCGATCAGCCATACAGTACCATGACAATGCAAAATATTGTGTACTGGATTGTGGAGGTTCCCCTTGTGCAGCCGGGGAACCTTAAGGTGTGGCTCCTGGCGACTATGTCTGGTACCAGGATCCTTTGGGTGCTGTAGGTTGCAGGGTGGGGCCATCCCTTGGGAGCTCAATTGGATTGGGATCGGGGGAGTTTGGAGGCTAGGTTGGTGGTTGGGCTCTTCGTCTGCTGGGTGTCTTGAGTGGTGGGATGTTCCGGTGCCTTTCTTTCCTGGCCAGCATTGACTTTATTGGTGATTTGTGCTACTGTACATTTGAAACAGAAGGGCTGGCCTTCGTTCCCTGCAGCATGGGTAAGCCTTGGTGTGCATGCTCCTGCTACCAGTTTACTGCTGTATAGTTGATAATCAATGTTAATGAGTTAATGTTTTGTGGTGTTAATGCAGATGCAAGGCTGATGCAAACAGATGTTTCACATGAATAATAACATACAGAATGTGTCTTCTTGACAGCCTGCATATGTACAGTACGTATACAGTAAATGTCCTTGTATTAGTCTTTTTATAAGTCCATTAAATATTAAAATACATTTTCACAGTTTGCCGAACATTCGAGGAGAAACATATCTGATGCACAGTGAGTGCATTTTCACTCACTACAGGAAGTGGGATCTAATCCTGAGGTAGTCTTTTCCATGTACGCTTTGCAGAGGTCATCAAAAATCTGCAGCCCTAGACAGCCCAAGCCAGTAACTGTTTCCATTTTCACGTCATGTACTTTCTAAAGTCAACAAAACGATCCTTCTTGTAATGTGTTATTTTTTATTTTTTTGGGGATTCCACACAAGAGGTCTTGATTGTCATTGAATGGAGCAAATACTATCATATAGTACATATAGTACATATAGTATCATATAACATCATCAAGTGATATGCTATATTTCGTATGTGGTCAAAACAACATATGTATAAGTTAAAAGAAAATAATAAATGATTGAAGATGGTAAATGTTAAACCTAAGAGAAAAAAAAATGATTTGTGGTGTTGAAATTTGTATTGCATTCATGTGAAGGAAGATGTACTACCATGCTATTTTTGACCTAGTGGAATTTATGTATGACTAACGTTCTTCAAAAGTATGCTCATGCTCTTCTCAAGTACAAAAAAATGATTTAACAAAAAGACTGTATGCTGAAAGAATTTCGGGCTAATCAATTACACTAGGATGAATACCAGTAAGTAAACTGAACTCACGTTTTTTTATTATTATTATTATTCCTGCACACTCACCTGCTTCATTCCTTGGCATAAGTTCAAAGTGCAATAAAAACTACTCATGTTACACTGAAGCTTCCAAACCGCTCAGGTTCTCAGACCAAACTCTCTGGATAAATTGCATATCTACTTGTTGAGGCAAGTGAAAAAATTCTGATGTCAACATAAAAAGTTACTTTAAGATTAAATAGAAAAAAAGATGGAAGGCTACATTACAAAGAATGAACTGCGAAAAAAAAAAAGTCTTAAGGTCTGTCATTTCCCTTAATGCTAGTGTTAATATATTACAGAACCAAAATAGATCATAAGATTGTAAACAGATCGGACAAAGATGGAGTTAATTCTAAAGGATGTAGGAACAGTATAGACTTGATTTATATACTATATGTATATTTATTATAGACAGTATGTATATATGAAATCCCAGCATGCAGAAAGGTGCAGAACACACATCGCATTACATCTTGCAACATACAAGTCTGAGCAGCTGCAAAATGGCCTGACACCCTGGTCCAAAAGCACCTTCAGTGGGCACAGGAATTTCAAAACTGGACAATAAAGGAATGGAAGAAAATGGCCTGGTCTGATGAATCGTGTTTTTTTTTTTTTTTTATACATTAAGAGGACATCTGTGTGCATATGTGTAGCTCACTCTGGGGAAGTGATGACGCCAGGATGCATCATGGGAAGCCGGCAAAAACAGCGTAACACCCGGGGCAAAGTTCTGTTCTGTTGAGAAACCTTAGTCCTGGCATTCATTTGTTGTTACTTTGTGTTTATTCATGTGTACTGCCAACTTAAACTCTGTTGCAGACCAAGCAAAATGTCTAAAAATGTTCGAGAATAGTTTGAGGAAAATGATAAATCTTGACATTCCCCAGATCTCAAGCTGAACATCTTTGGGATTCATGCATTATGCATTCATATTCCATACAGGGTTGCAGGAAAGGGCCTGGAGCTTATCCCAGGAGACTTTGGGCACTAAGTGGGGTACACCCTGGACAGCGTGCCAATCCATCACGGGACACACACTGCCAATTTGCCTCGGTGGGAGGAAATCCACCAAGCATGGAAAGAACCACCAAAGTCCATTCACACAAACCAAAGGTAGGAATCGAACCCTACGACCCTGGAGGTGCGAGGCCACTGTGCTAACCACTACGCCACTTCGCAACAGATACCAGAGCATACCCTTTAGAGGTCTTGTAAGGTTCCTGCCTCAGTGGGTCAGAGAGCTGTTTTGACAGCACACAAGTGACTTACACAGTATAAAGATAGATAGATAGATAGATAGATAGATAGATAGATAGATAGATAGATAGATAGATAGATAGATAGATTTGTCTGATAAATAGTTGATGACATTTTGAATTACCAGGTGACTAGTAAAAGTCCTACAACCTCTACATGGCACTTATTACAACATCCACAGAAAATAAAATGGTTTTATTACAACTCATATAGCTGTTTCTGAAATCAGGTATTGTGTATCTCATTTAAGAGTGTCAAGGGACACAGCAGCATGACAAACACACACACACGCACACACACAGTGTGTATGTGTGAGAGTGATGTCATACTTTGGCCGCTGGCCCCACCTGGAGTCTTAAGTCTGAGTAAACAGAGCTCAGAGCCCCACTTGGTCCTCGTTCCATTTGCGCCTCCCAAAAGCTCCCAAACCTGGGCTGACCTCCCACTCGGCCACCAGGAGAGAGGAGGGGAAGCGTTCGGATCGCGTGAGCAAGCCCTGTGAATGTTTGTGGAAAAAGTGAAGAGTATTCTCTCTCCCCCAATTTGTTCCTTTCCCTTTTTTTTTCTGGAGCCAATGTTTCATTTAATCAATTCAGTCGTTTAAATGGCATGGATAGATTCCGTTCCACACTTTCTTACCGCGTACATCTCATTGTTAATTAATATACCGCTTTATTAGAAGCATCTTATTAATACTTTGTATAATACTCGCCCCGTGTTCCCCATATCCTCGAAACAGGCTCAACTTTTCATGGCATGAAATAAAGATGGCTTTAATTCTTTAAATTCTTTAAGCTTCTGCTTCACGTTGCCATGATTGCATAACATGAGTGCTGCAGATTTGTCAGCTGCACGTTCGTGCTGTGAATCTTTCCGTTCTACCAGATCCCAAAGGCGAGCTAGTGAAATCAGTAGGAA
This sequence comes from Clarias gariepinus, assembly GCF_024256425.1. NCBI lineage: Eukaryota > Metazoa > Chordata > Actinopteri > Siluriformes > Clariidae > Clarias > Clarias gariepinus. Next base: position 16,013,472 of record NC_071119.1, read on the forward strand.
GTGGTCAAAAAAAGAAAAAAAAAAAGAAAAAAGAAAGGGGGAACATTGTGGACATAAGCTGTGGCATTTAATACTAATGTTGAGTTAGTATTGAGGGTGTGTGCCAAGAAAACAATTAACACAAGGCAGGTTGGGTGAATGGATCCATGTTGCTGACACTAAATTCTAACCCTCCAGATGCACGTTGCAGTGAAAGTCTTCTTCTGTCTAGTTTCGGTAAGCCTGTGCCCACTGTGGTGTCGGTTTCCAGTCCTTGGCTGGAGTTTTGATGTGTTGTGCGTTCTCAGGTGCTCATCACGCTTGTGGTTATTTGAGTCTGAGTGTCTGATCTCTCTCTCTCACCAACAAGGCATTTCCGTCCGCTCTTCACTGAATGCTCTTGCACAATTCTGTGTAAACCTCTAGATGTTGTTGTGCATGAAAATCCCAGGAGATCAGCAGTTTCTGAAATAGTCATACCAGCCTATCTGGCACCAACCAATATGTCACTAATACCCTGTTTCCAAGGCAGTTCCGGAGCTAGTTCGGAATTGGTGCCCAATTAAAAAAAAAAAATTATTTTTTTTTTACAGCCAAATCACCGGCCTTTAGACAGAAAATTATAGAACAAACTGCTTATGTCAGGGGCTGGGTGCAGGATTATGATGACAATGAAAAGTTTGCGACCACCATCTTTAAAAAATGTATTCAACATGCTATGGGCAGCTTTAGTTTCTAGTTATGATAAAGCTAGGAGAACTGCTTGAAAAGCCTTGTTGTGTTGTGCATGCTAGTTGCAGCTACTATTAGCACTAGCGGCAATACTAGCTGCAGTGGTACCACTAGCGGCTAGCACAACACAACACACACTAACAGTGCTGGTAAAGTAGAGATGTACAGGTATGTATACAGTGATGTAATGACATGATTCTCCAGCCCATGGAAAAACAAGGAGGTTCGCTATTGAACCGGCACTAGCACCAGACGTGACCTAATACCTGGTTCACTTTGGTGGAAAAGGGGCTTAAGATCACATTTTTTATGTTCTGATGTTTAACATGTGTCTGCATGATTTCATGCATTGCTCTGCTGCTTCCTGATTACCTCCATGAATCCCTTATGGCCAGTGGGTGTATAGTACTGTTCCGTTAAATGCATTGCGTGTAACCTACCAAGGCATGCTAACTGAGTAAAAGCGGTAGCTCCGATCAAGCTAGTTTAAATGTCTGCATTCATGATGCTAATGTGGTGACTCACAACGTCCTTTGCCACACACCCATCGGTCTGCACTTTGGCGCTCGCACTTGCCCCACGGTTTTAAACACATCCGTTTACACTGTAATGGAATTCAGAGGATATCCAGCTGCCCTGTGTCCTTTTCTCCATGAAACCTCAAACATCATGCCAACTGTTTTTGTTTTTTTTGTAACATTCTTTTTTTCCCACCAGATATGAATTGACATGATAAAACTAGCTGTGTACACACACACTCACACACAAACACACACACCGGGGGGGCATTTGTTTCATGCGTTCACTGAGATACAGTAATGGAAAAAGAAAGGGATATTGTCCAAAATCCAAAAAAATGACTTCTTATTTATACAATTTCTCGAATAGTGTAACTATTCCCTAGGAAGAAAGAAAAAGTATGAGCGAGGACAAAACATGAGCAGTTAACCATCTTGTACGTTTCACGTCAATTTACGTGCCTGTCATGTATCAGCCTTAAGGGGATACTTTTCACGCGAACCTTAAACACCTTTAAAAGTGTTAGCACTCCACATGACAAAGCAGATACGGCTCCTAAAGGAGTATTAACAGGATGTTTTATGACACATGTCAAGTTGCTACACATGATTGGAGGAGGGGGGGGGGGGGTCGGACTAGAATTATGTGTTGCATCATGAAACCATTTGCCTTCTATCCTACTCCCAGAGATTTGATCTCTTCAGATTTTCGATTCTTTTATTTTGGCTTTTAGTGACAGATAAGGCTTCCCAAGCACAGCCTTTACTAAGGAACTGAAGATCAATTTCAAAGTGAAAACAGAAATCTTTCCCTGGCGCCACTACAGAAATGCCTTCTCCCCAGTTCATGACCCAAAGTAAAATCAGGTCCAGAGCATCTCAGATGGACAAGAAGAATGAACATTCCGAATAATCCACGGTCTGTTGACCTTTTCCTGGCCAGTGGAATTTTTGGGACGCATCGATGCTTCATCGGTTTACATGAGCAATTCGCGTACAGACGCATTTTATCAACCAAATGGAACCGACTTCAATCTGAGTCTTGAGGAAGACAGATAGCCATCATACTCGAGCCACATATGAGAACAATTAACTAACACATTCGCTTTAAGAGATGGGTGATGATTTTATTGGCATGATTCTCAACTTGTATCACACCCATGTTTTTTTTTTCCCCTTTCTTTCTTTCAGAAGACATCCACAATCTTGTTTCTGTTATATCATATTTGATATATTAAACCATTCCTAAACCCATCACAAAGGTCAGCAACTCCTTAACCGCATTCAGGATTTTAATACCACCGGCCTAGGTCATTTACAACAGGTGTTCGATTCAAACCGGGACTTTTAAATGTGCAGAATAACAGAACAGTTATAGTATGAGTATCCCATTTTACATGAATGCACTTATCCCAGCGTGCTTGGGCACCAGCAAGGTAGAACGTTTTTGCCATGATCAGACCGCCTGCTTCACATCAGAAACCCTGGCCTCCCAGGAACTCCTTTAATGGCCCAAACAGGTTTAAGCGAGGTTAGGACTGTATGGGGGATGTGGCAATAACCCAGCTGAGTTATTGGAATGTGCAAGTTGTCCTGTTGAATGATTGTGTGTACAGTTTACAAAGACGTATGCATCACTTTTGCAAGTTATCTGCCGATTTTCAAGTATCAGGTGTTCCACTCTATGAATGTTCTTGGAAACGACTGTAGCGGGATCGTCATTCATACTGTGGATGTACCTCCTTCTCTAAGATGTTTTTACAGTCAAAATGTTTAACCTCGACTATGAGCCTCATCACCGCACTGCGCTTAAAGTCTTCTGTAAATGTCACTCGTTTTTATGGCTTCATTTATTACAAATCCTGGTTTGACCTGAACCTCCCTCATATTTACACGGAGAAACTTAAAATGGAATCCAGACATGACAAATATCAGAAACACAATGTTCAGACAAAGGTTAGGAAATTCTCCAAGGACATTATGAGAACTCTTCTGTTCTTGACATGGTTCTGTTTATATCCTTGCCAGAACAGATATTCAATTAACCTGGATATATTTTTATATGCGTAAAATCCCTAATTATCAAGATAGGCCTAACAGTGGCAAAGAAAAACTCCCTGAGAAAACATGAGATAGAAACCTTGAGGGGGGAGCACACTAAAAAAAAAAACATTTTCTCCAGGGTGACAACATGTGATTATAAAATGGGTATAAGAATGGGTAGACCAACCCATAGCATGTGTCCTTCACATAACATGAACATTTCATGTAATTCCAGGTACTAATATAACAGTTCATAATGGTGCTTCTTTCTATTCCACGTGTGTTGCAATATGTACATAATTGAGCACACGCCAACAACTGGTAAGGATGATAAGAGCAGGTGGGTTCAGCTGTCAAAAATGAACAATACTTCCATCGTTGTGCAATCCAGTCCAGTTCCTGGGTCCTTTTGACTCCAAATCATACATCATGGAAGCTCTTCCTGAAAGAGGAGGGCATACTGGGTGGTTCTTTTGACCCAATGCCAGATTTGTTGGTTTGGTTGGCCAGATGACTCTGGCACAGCACCGAGGAACAGAAAGATCAACAATTTCTCACATGCAGGGGCAGGAAGCAGCTGGAGTCCGGCAAACACAGCCCAATAATAACAACACCACTGCATGCTTACATGCAGAATTTTATTCAATTCTTAGGACCTTTGTCTTTCCATCATTATTAGAGGAGAGCTAAATGCCATGAAAAAATGCAATGCTACTGTATGTTGTAGTTAGCCAAAGAACAAGGACAGTATAGGGTTTAAACAGGATATTGAGAACATTTAGAATATTATAGCGGGCATTTTTCTGGGAAATACAGTAGATTGACATCAATTGGCATATAATCAACAATATAGCAGCTACATTAGAGAGTTATAATGATGCTTATCAGCATTAGTTGATGGTAGATATAATATTACCTGAGGTCGGCTGTCAAAAAAGTTGATCATTTGTGAAACCACATGAAAAAGGAGAACAAGGTGTCATGTTTTCTCTAGATACACTGCTCTTTGATGATATATATATATATATATATATATATATATATATATATTTTTTTTTTTTTTTTTTTTTAAGGTATGTTGTTATGCCAGTACCGTCAGTACCAGTACCAGCTAGCTACTCATCAACAGTGCATTGACCAATGTACTGTAAATATGACACCAATAAGCTGCATGTGCTCATCATATGGTATTCAGTTCTGCAGGGGAAAGTAATTTAGCTTTCTTTTCTCGGTACATAATAACCTACCTTCAAAGCAAACATTTCTGAAAAAAAAGATGACATCTGTGCTAATGAATCAAAGTAGTAATTGTCTGCCAAAAGGAAGAAAAAAATGCCTTTTTGTTTATATAGAGCTGACATAGTTAAATCATAACCATAAGCACTATAGGAGATACAGCAAAACCAATGCCAAAGTAGAAAGACACCAAATATTTACCTTCCAAAATCTGTTTCTGGTCATGACCTCAACATTCTTTGAGATTATAAATTGATGCGATGGTTATCTTTGTGGTGACTCATTTTTTCCATGCTTTTGTGCAAATAGGAAAAAAAAATTCTCTGCCTCTTCTATGAGCGCAGTGGGGTAGACTGTATGGGCGGGGGGAGGTTGGGGGGTGGATTAGTGTTTTGTCACGGCAATGTCACAATATAAAACTCAAAGATCTTCCAACTAGTTGGTTTCAGAGGTGAGAAAGGTTAAACATCACTTAAAAAAAATTTGATAAGGAAATACCTAAGCTGATTTTACACTTCCATTACAATTTTCTACAAGATCCTTTAGTTTAGAAACAGGAACTGGTCCCAATTCAGTTATTATTCTGCTACTTTACTATCTAGAACACTTAACAATTTTTTATTCAGGAGGACACCTACGGTATGTTTCCAGGATTTTATGTTCCCTAGTTAATTTTTCTGTTAACACACATTAACCCTCTTATTCTGTTCGAGACCAATGCGACCCACTTCAAGATAAAATATTTTCTGAAGATTATCCAATTAATATTATTGGGACACGGTTTTAAAACTACACAACCAAAAGAATTCCATCAGACAAATACAGAATTGTGGAAGATCTTTTTCACATTTCCATTATGCGCCTGTATAGGTCAGGGGAACATAGGGCCATTTTTCATGCTTTTTTATGATGGGAACTATTGGAACATAGGGTCCTAGGAACACCTCTTTATTCTTGCCTGGTTTGGTAAAAAAAAAAAATAATAATAAATAAATAAAAAATAATAAGAAGGCTATTAATTATTTATTGTGTGAATGCTTTTATCTGATGTACCAAAGGGTTTAAAAGTTGTTCTTGAGAAGTCCTTGGTTTTAAATTAATAATCCAACTATACCGAGTATGTTGTTAAAATGGATGGACTAAATCTCAATTTCTATTCGGGTAAAAAAAAAAAAAAAGTTCAGTTAATTCGCTTGTTTAAAAATAGAAAAGTTTCATCTGGCATTTTTTTCTGCTGATCGATTTTTAGTTTGGAAATAGAATACTATTTACTTTGGTCTGCAGAACATGAATGTGGATTCTATTCCATTCATGGCTTACTGTGAAGGAAAACTCGTGAAATTGGAGAAAGTACGAGGAAAAACTACAGTATGTTTCAGAGGCTTCTGGCACTTACTGTAGCTTATGGTTGGCACAAAAGAAGTGGCCACTTCATGGGCTAATACCTGTTAGGTACTTGGGGGGGATTATATGAGCATGGATGAGGTATGTCACAGAAAGTAGGACAGATATTCCATCTCATTCTAACATAATCTGTCTAGAGGAGTGACAAGCTTAAAAAAAATACAATGCCTTGTTCATACCCCTTGAACCTCTTGAAAAATTCTTTAAAACCATTTATCATTTTCCTTTCACTTCACAATTATGTGCCACATTGCGTTGATCTATGACTTAAAAAAATTCCCAATCAAATACATTTACATTTGTGGATGTATTTATATGTATTTTTACTTTACATTGAAATCCAATTTACTGACTTACTCACTCAGCCTCTATACGGCTTTATCTTATCTCGCAGGGGGCATGGAGCTTATCTCTGGATAATCAGATGGCACCAATCCATCACAGGGCACACACACATTCATGCTCATTCGCAATTAGGGAATGCCAGTTAGCCAAATCGCATGTCTTTGGATTATGGAGGAAAAACAGAATACCTGGGGGAAATTTACCAAGCACAGGGAGAATGTAAAACTCCATGCACACAGACCCGAGGGGGGAATCGAACCCGGACCCTGGCGGTGCAAGACGACAGTGCTAACCACTAAGCGATCGTTATATTTACTTGAGTAACTTTTTGAAAAAGATTTACTTCTATGAGTAGTTTTACTGCTCCATACTTTTTACTCTTACTTACTTTTCTATCCATTTATTCTACACATTAGATATTCTTTATTTTTGCCAGGGAAATGCAGCTGGTAGATCTACAGTACCACATGACTGTGATTCACCAATCAGATGTAGCAACAGTAATCACATGACTCCTTTTGACCAATCAGCTGCAATAATATTAACAACCACATGGAGTCAGATCTTCAGTCGTTGTAGGAAACATGTCGCGGGTAGTTTAGCTGTTTTATTTAATGTTGCAGTGTCAATATATATAATTAACAAATAAGCTAAAGGCTAAAAAATAAATATAAGTTTCTTACATTTGTTCTGCTGGACACAGTTAATTGTAAAGTGAAACCTTGTTATTTTCTGCTGAGTCATTTGGGGGGCGACTGAATATACAGTATAATCTTACACTGGAAATAGTTTACACTGTTTGTGCACACATACATATGTTACCTACAGTAGGGATCTGCTTCAAAAGCTTCATGTTGTGAAAAAAAGTAAGATTAGGATATTTGTGTTTTTTGATATTAAGTTTTATTCATTATTTTATTTATTTTATTATTTGAAAATGTCGGAATTTTACATCATTTTATCATTTTGTTCAGAAAATAATAATAAATCGGACATACTTACTCAGTACATGAGTATCTTTTCACTAAATACTTGTTACTCTTACTTGAATAATATTTTGGAGGACTACTTTTACTTAAGTAATATTATATTAAAGTACAGCTACTCCTACTTGATCCTACTCGGTACTTTACCACCTCTGGCGATCATGCCGCCCCAAAATCCAGTCCATTAAAATAAAGGAAATAAGTTCCAATAATAACCCCTTCTGTGCTTATAGGCCAGAATTTAGGGGCGCGACCAAGTGAGTTTAATCACTAATCGGAGGCAACAACCTTTTTTTCATTGATCATTTACCTGATTATACCATATCCACTCTAGGGTAAATCTCTGCTAGGATAAAGAGCTGAGTGCTAAAAAGGAGGGAATGAGTGAGCTGTCCTTATTTTCCATCAGCGCTCTACAGTATATGAACAAAGGAGAATTCTAAAATCGACTGCTCTTTACACTTTACTTAGTGGATTATGGTATAAATACCAAAGCCTGAGAGACGTATACTTAAATCTTTATGTTAGGTATACAAAGCAAACATTTTTCTTTAATACTTTGCGTTGACTAAACCTTTTCAAGATCTCCAGCGCATTGATGATAATCATAAGATATATCTTAAGCAGGATTCTATAAGCTCAAGCAATCAGTCATATGTGGCGCATACAGTATGTGTGTGTGCGCCTTTAAGCATGTGTGTGTGTGTGATTAACGCTGACCTGAATGAGTTCCTGCCCTGGATTTCCACCCAGGAGCGATGAGTAAGCATGGCATAAGCATTATTTGATATCCAGAGGTTTCTTTATTAAGACATTTATGAAGACAGACATAGTGGGTGTCTGTTCCAAAGACAAACTCAACTAAGCACAATATAAAGCTTGTTAAGCACTAATAGCGCACAAGAACGGCATCCAAAAGAAACACACCTCTGATTAAGACGAGGCTCTGTGATTCCTTAATGACTCACCGTTTCAGCACAAAAGGGTGTTTTTATTCTAGAATTAATGGTTTTAAAAAAAAAAGAATTCGCCAGAATAACAAATGCTCTGTAGATTCATGTGACTACCCAGAACATCGATAATAATTTAGTAATTTAATATAAGTAATTTAATTACAGTGAAAATACGATTACTGCTTTAACTAAAAACTTTCACTAAATGCAGAACATGCAACAAAAAAACAAAGTCCTGCGCACAGCTGTTCCTGACGGTGTACTGACCTTTCTAGGCACCTAATAATTTTTTGTGTGTGTGCGTTCGTCTTTTCAAGGAGACTTACATTGCTTGCCAAAGAGCACTAAGTCATTTATTGATTTTCTTCTATAATTAGGTCCTCTGCCCCCATGTAGTTGGTTTACCTAAAATCCATCTCTGTTTTACAATGTCTATAAACCAGAACGGGAGGAATGAGCTGTTCCACGGTGATTTTCCTCATGACTGCATACTCATCAAGCCATAAACCCAAATGTGTCTTTACTCAAGTCACTTAAAAGCACTTTCGGAAAATCTTATTCATTCTATTGACTCCTCACAAACCCTATGACAGACTGTGAAACGATATATGACAGGCGTTTAAATTAAACCGGGACTTGAAAATCACCGGGTAACTTGTCGCCAACTGTACACGCGATCATTCACAAACACTCAGCTCGGAGTTATTTCCACATCCCATTCACGGAGTTCCTGGGAGGCCAGTGTTTCAGACTTGAAGCAAGCATTCCAATCATTCTGAGAGATGCTATTCAAGCACTAGTGTAATGTTGCTTGAAAGTGCTTTAGTGTAGCAGGGGATTATATAGAGAAATATACTCATAACTATCAATTAATCAAAAGTCCCAGTTTGGCTAGAACGCCCCTTGTACGTTTCAATGAAGAACCTCTAAAGATACACCTGTGATTAAAAAGAGAGCACGATCTGATATATATATATATATATATATATATATATATATATATATATATATATATATATATATATAATAAACGGTTCTGATAAGCTTTTGATGGGCTCGCCTTGTTGTTAGACTTTGTTTGAGGTGAGCTGCCTTTATGCTTTCCTTTTGATGTGGTAACAAGGGTTGTAATAAAGACAGCAGACAAAGGGAGTGTGTTGACTGTTTCAAGTCATACCATTTGACCAACAGATGTGCTTGCCCACATGCCTGGCATTGCGGTTGTCACTCAAAAGCCATTTGTGTACCCAGCATGATGCCAGACCCTCCTTCAGAATGACATAAATCACACATATAGACACACACAAAAAAAAAAACCCACTCTGTTCCTTTTTAACCCCATCACCATGAGCAATGTCACCGAGCCATTATGTTCTAAAGCTTCTTCATCTGTATGTAATTAAAGAGAGCCTTGATGCCCGGTGAGGTGCTGACTTATGACTAAAATAAACCGTTGAAGCATAAACGGGGGACCGCAGACCACAGCAGGAAAAAGGAGCACGCCAGCTGCATCATCCATCACAGCGCTCATTTGAACTGCACTGCTATCAACTTTGTAATTTGCCGTATTTGCGGCGGAACCGTACGGAGCAAATCATGCGCTGCATGATTCAGCATCTGCAGGACGTTTGATGCCTTCGCTTTTTTCCAAGAACACATGGGAGAAGTCAAACATGCACAAAGGATGTTGAAGCCAAGCCAAAAATATTAGACCTGAGGCAAATAACGGAGGAGATCCTTGGTGCAAAGGTGGGTGTTGGGGGGAGGCGTAAATTAGGATGCTTTGATCCCCTACTTTGTTGTGTTGGCCTTTATACTTAGGTGTGTTATCTTCAATTTCACTTTGCGTAAGAAATCTTCTGACCTTCAAAGGCTGTTCTGAGGTTTCATGCTCGCGTTATGGAAAACTGAATAGGGTCCCTCATGCAAAGGTGTAAACCCATTACCACACCTGGACTACCATTTAAAGGGCTGTTTCTCTCAAGGGGCCAACACTTACATCATCAACTGGTACTGGTACTGTATATGAAAAGATACTAGATCAAGCTCTTTGTTTTTTATGATTACATGTCTGAATAAAGGTTACAGAAGTGACCATACATAGGTGTGGTTACATTAAATGTTAAACCTACATTAGAGATTTTGGACATACCTTCTTATTATTCAATGGCTTCTCTTTATTTTTATTGTATATAAATACTGAAGAAATTGTAATGATAAAAGAACAAATATGGAAGTACATCGTCAACAAAAATGTCTTAAATAACCCAGATTTTGTTTTATATTTTCAATACTTCAGAGTAGCCATCTTTTGCATTAATGAGGTAGACACCTGGAATTAGGCATTCAAGCAATATCATTGGCAAAGTTGTGCTATTGTGCTGAATATCAGTGTGATATTGCTTTTATACAACAGTTCCACAAGCATTTTTTTTTAACAGATTATGATTTGTTATTTAACTTCTGACATTTACTAAACAGTATATTTACACTTATTCCACTTTAAAATATTAGCTAACTTCCAGGACTCCAGGGTTGAATCTCAAATATCATAAAATGGAAAGCTAGTGCACTATTTAGGGTATAAGATCTCAAATATTGTAAAATGGAAAGCTAGTGCACTATGTAGTATGTAAAATCCCTTGTTCCAGGGTCGAATTCCAAATATCATAAAAAGTAAAGCTAGTGCGCTATGTAGTGTGTAAAATCTTTTATTCCACACAAGGGTGTTGCCCTTGATCATGAATTAGATAGGAATTTGGGATTCAGCCTTGCGTTAGCCATAATAAAACAAGAGGCAATTTGGACTTAAAAGCGATTACTAAATAGATAAGATGTTGTTTAAGATGATGTAACATTATCTGATGTGTTTTCTTGCTGAAAGTGCTTCTGTCAGTAAATGTGAATGTGGGTTTTGGGAGGCAGCTGCTTTCACCTCTTTCCAATCTACTGTCACCCATGCTGACAACTGACAGTTAGTGTAATTAACGATTGTTAGAACTCCTGGGACACGGAGTGATACATATAGTTAAATCTCCCATGGTTGTTAAACTCTATATTTCCAATCCACAATTTTTTATGTCATGTGTTCCACAAGGTGTTGAAAACCTTCCTGTGGGATTCTGGCCCATGAAAGCTTTACAGGTTAAGATGTCAAAGAGGAAGGCCACGGAAGTACTGTTCCTGCAACTGATTGACACAGCTTCTGCCTTGGAATGTGATGAGTTATCATTGGCTGGGGTATTTATAAGACGCTTAGTTGGTATCATAGAGCTTAATGTGTGCAAACAAAACATTAGCCCTAAATCATTATCCCGCTGTAGCCTTAGCTTTCATTTCTTGGCTGAAATCAGATGTGGTCTTTTGCTTTAGTGCAACCTTCAGTCATCTGCCTCACACTCACAAACACCCTACAGTTGTAAAGAGTCTCTCATCAACAAGGCATTTCCACCCACAAAACCGCAGTTTAACCCCGGAGACTGTTGCACATGAAAATCCCAGGAGATCGGTAGTTGCTCAATGCCATTTTGGCACCAACAACCATGTCACGGTCACTATGATGAATTTTTTCTGCATTTTATTGGTTGCTGTGCACGGCACTCCAAGATCCTCACTTGTTTGTATGCACTGTTCTGCTACAACTTGATTGGTTGATTGAATAATTGCAAGAATGATCGAATACAGTGAATGTATAGCACTCAGATCCTTTAGGCTATGACAGGTTACAACACTGATCATAGGTTACACTCACACACTTACTTATACTCTATACAGATTTTTCCGTACAGGGTCGCAGAAAGCCTGGAGCCTATTGCAAGGGACTTCAGGGAGCATGAGGTGGGTTAGACCCTGGATGAAGTGAGAGCTACAGCACTTGGAGGAAATCCACCAAGCACAGTGAGCAACATGCAAACCCCATGCACACTCGAACTCACCTAGTAAACCACTGTGCTGCGTTCATAGGTTACAGCAATCAATTAATTTAAACGGACTATGTACAGTAATAATGATTCTAATTACAGGTTTCTACAGTACATTAGGGAGGATCCCTGTAATGTACTTATTTTATGGCTTTCGTGTTTAATAGAGAAATTAAGGCATTTCACATCAGATTATTTTTCCAGTTTGATGCCCCCCAAAATTGCTTCATGGCTTCCCATTGTTTATATCCCATGTTAGATACTAATATTCACATAAGATATTAATTGCCTTGTGGCTTGAATACTATAAGAAGAATCCTACCTCTGCAGTAATTCTGCTCATCCATGGTGTACCCAGGTAAGCAGTGCATGCCCCTGTGCACAGTATGCACTCGGCTTCCTGTCTGATGGGGTTGAGAGTTCAGGACTGGTGGGACCGCAGGGATGGGCGGACTCGGTTCGGTCGGCTGCGGCACCTCTTCCCCTCTGCTTACAAAGATCTGCGCGTTCTGCGGCAGGCAGAGGTATCCACCAAAGTGGTTGTAGCACTTCATACCACCTTTGCAGGCATCGGGAACGATGGTACACTCATCGATGTCTGGTGAAAAAGGGAAGGAGTGGTTTGAGGCTATGATCTCCTGCAGTGTTTTGGAATGTTGGTGGTGTTTATGAAGGTTATGAACAGGCTACATGAGAGCTTTAGATAGTTTTGAAATGTTAAATAGGAAGTCACGTTGACTGCTGTTGCCCATCTCGGGCGAGTCATTTATCCTTGAGAAGGCCTAAAGTGCATATTGGTCAAACACACACACACACACACACCTAGCGAAATGTAAACATCTGAAACCCATATTCAAACTATAACTCGGTGTAATGCAATTGTTAATTGTGCTTACACGTTTAGGGAGTCTTTTTATTCTATTCTAGTCTTTTTAATTCTATTCTATTCTTTAGCCACTCAACTCACAGTCAAGATAAGCTTTGAGCCTTTCGAGGCATTTTGGCGGTAAAACGTCTACATTTCCATCCTGACTAGTGGGAGTGAATTATTTGCTAAGTTCAATTAGAAATAATAATTATGGCGGTAACAGAGATAAGTGAGATACGTTAAATGTTAAACTCTTGTATTTAAAGTTAGTTTGTATTGTTTTTAAGTAATAAAACTTATGCTATAAGAAATGGGCTAAAGGTTTAAAATTGTAACAAAATGATGTGAAAAAATGTCATTCGGAATCCCGATATTTATTAAATCGTGATACTTATAGAATTGTAATTTTCATCAAATCGCCACCTGGGTGTTGTGATATTATCGTATCGGGAGTTGACCTCTGACTCCCATCCCTAATAAAGTGTCCTGTCCTGTATTTATGGACTCATACCTTTGCACACTTGTCTGACATGATCATACTCATAGCCATCGGTGCACTGGAAAAGAAGAAGAAAATACTATTACTTGGCAAGTTGTAACCTGTTTTGAATCCCTTGTCCACAAATAAGGTGTAATAATAATACTGAGGCAAATAACATGTTAATTTTTCCCTAGAACTTTACTGCACCGTGATTACGGTACTCAACACAGGAAAGCAGTGATTTCCTTAATAGATCTAGCCAAGAACATTGTCTTTATAAAAAAAAGAAGAAAAAAAAAAGAGAAGCACTTGCCGTGTAAGTGACGGGTTCTTCCATTTCTTGGGCAAAGACATGGACCAACATGGCCATTATCATGTAGATTCCAGGCATGGTTGAGGATCTTCAGGAGAAAGATAGAGACAGAGAGAGAGAGAGGGAGAGAAAAAAAAGAGCAAAACAAAATAAATAGCATGCATAAATAGACATGCCCGTCTACGGGCCGTGTAATAGCCGTTATTACACCTCTCTGAGAAATGATGAACGAGTACCGACACGTCCTAAATCTTCTCAAGTTCAGTAGCTGCTGTAAACCCCCCTCATCTCTTCTCTCTCTCAATCACACTTCCTGCTGTATGTTTATTACAAAAAAAAAAACGAGCAAACAAATCTATTCCATAGGAGATTAAATTTTTATGACGTAATAACATTTAGCAATCTTAATTTGCATGCACTTTTTAAACTTTTTTTAAAATATATATATACTCTACTATATTTAGAGGAAACAAAGTCTGTAGTTAAAGTTAAAGCTGTGTTATCAGGTTTGCACATCACCTGGTGCTGAAGGTGAGACAGTCCTACCTGGTGTTACCTGCAGCCGGTGCCTGATTGTGTGCGGGACTCCGATGCGGTGCGGTGCGGATGCTGCGTGTCCTGAGAGCAGGGCGCTGTGCTGTGTGCGGTGTGTGCAGTCGGAGTGATCGGAGACGCACACGCGGAATGCGCGAGGGGGGTGTAGTGGTGGTGGTGGTGGGGGGGGATGTTGGAGGCGGCGCGCGCGCGCAGGTTCTACTGTAAACTATCACCGGGCTTTTATCGGAATCACTGTCGCTCGCGCGCGCCTGTAAGGTGATTCTTTTTTATTTATTTATAAAAGCAACATTGTGGCTCCCTCTAGAGGCTTTGATGTCTGGTGCAGCAGGATCCGACACTTCATCTTCCTTCATCTTCTATACAGCTTTATTCTATACAACTTATACATATATATATATATATATATATATATATATATATATATATATATATATATACAGCTTTATCCTATACAGCTTTATATATATATATATATATATATATATATATATATATATATATATATATATATATATATATATATATATATATATAACTGTATATATACACACACACACAGGTCCTTCTAAAAAAAATTAGCATATTGTGATAAAGTTCATTATTTTCCATAATGTACTGATAAACATTAGACTTTTATATATTTCAGATTCATTACACACAACTGAAGTAGTTCAAGCCTTTTAATTGTTTTAATATTGATGATTTTGGCATACAGCTCATGAAAACCCAAAATTCCTATCTCAAAAAATTAGCATATTTCATCCGACCAATAAAAGAAAAGTGTTTTTAATGCAAACAAAGTCAACCTTCAAATAATTATGTTCAGTTATGCACTCAATACTTGGTCGGGAATTCTTTTGCAGAAATGACTGCTTCAATGCGGCGTGGCATGGAGGCTATCAGCCTGTGGCACTGCTGAGGTGTTACGGAGGCCCAGGATGCTTCGATAGCGGCCTTAAGCTCATCCAGAGTGTTGGGTCTTGCGTCTCTCAACTTTCTCTTCACAATATCCCACCGATTCTCTAAATAATTAAAATAATTGAAAGGCTTGAACTACTTCAGTTGTGTGTAATGAATCTAAAATATATGAATATTGTAGAATGTAGAAAATAAAATCACTAAACAAAAACAAAGAAATTTGCAAGTGACCCCAAACTTTTGAACGGTAGTGTATATAAAATAAATTCTGACCTAAGCACTAAGCACAAGAACAAAAACCTGCTATAATATTCTAAATGTCTTAAATATCCCATCTAAACCTTATTCTGTTCTTGTTTCTTTGGCTAACATGGTTTAATCAGTTTGGTGTGGAAGAACTTGACTGGTTCACATAGAGCCCTGACCTCAACCCCATCGAGCACCTTTGCAAAGAACTGGCCAGGCCTTCATGTCCTCATAAATGCTTAACAGAATGAATTCCCACTCCAAAATCTTGTGGACAGCCTTCCAAGAAGAGTGGAAGCTGAAATAGCTGCAAAAGGGGGACCAACTCTGTATTGGAGTATATGTACAGTACGTATGTGGATATGAAGTCATTGCATATGTCCAACCCATGATCCAACCCATTAATCGAACCCTCGACCCTGGAGAAGCAAAGCCACAATGCTAATCACTACGCCACCATTTTACCCTCTGGAGGGATGTACTGTAGGCTGTTTTTTTCTTTTCTTATAACAAAACAGTATAATAAATGATGAGTTCAAAAGACATAAACTAATCTCAAAGTTGTGTCCCAGCAGGACTGGATTTGAACTGCCTGAATCAAGAACTGCCTATACGGCTTGTAACGGTTATCACTTCGGTTTTTACAGTATGTTGTCTTTTGTAGAACTGAGTGACTCATGCATATTAGTACATATGATAGTATAATTTTAAAATTGCATGCATTCAGACATTAGGTGTAATTATGGATTTCAGCACTAATCAGAAGATATGCACAATTGCAGATTTGTTTCCTAGAATGATTTTCAGTATTAGTATTAGTCATGTTCTTACAAAAAGAGAGAGAGAGAGAGAGAGAGAGAGCAGCTTTAAGGATACGGTGGCTAGCAGATAACTGGTGTGGCAGTGTTTAGTGTTGCTTTGCTAAAAGTATATATTAGTTTGGTTTTATATGGATTAGCAGTGTTATGTTATTGATAGGCATCATAAATTAGCTTGTTAGAAGTTAGAAGCAGTGTGTTTTTGTTTAAGTCCAGAAAGAGAGAGAGAGAGAAAGAGAGTCTTTCAGGGAAGAACAGTAAGAAATATGAATGCAATTTAGTCAAGAACTTATGATACCATAACAGCCCTATTTAACACCTGTACATGCAGCTATAACAAAACTGCTAATTAAGTAGTCAGTAGTATTGTTATATATGTAAAATTTTATGTTACACAATGTACAGATGTGTCTTTTCATTTCCCATAACAAAGAAACATGGATGGGGAAAACGCCGTCTGACCTGCCACCTGTCAGCGATCTACACTCCAACAACATGGAGATGCAGGAGGAGAAAGCATGAGCAGGTGACTGATAAAGAGGACAACATTGAAGATGCAGGTGACAAAGATGTCCCCCCAGTAGAAGGTATTGTGTGGAGGAAGATGATGAGTTTGAGGAGCTTACTTCCTGGAGTTTAAACCCAACTTCAGTGTTGCCAACTCCATCCCGAACTTTGGATCTCATGCCACCTGTATGTGCTCCCTCCAGCAGTGATGGAAAGGGGTGAGGCCCCTCCTAGATGAACTCAAGATTTGAAGCAAGAACATGACAACTATGGGGAGTTTGGGCTCACTGTGGGAGCTTGTGCTATATATAGACTAGTTTTAGTATTTTTTTCATTGTAGATGGATGGGGGATATCGGTGAATGGGGAGAACAGACAAATGATGGTCAAAGAGGACCACAATGAAGAGAGACCCCCAATGTGGAGCAAGAGGATGATGAGAATAAGGGTTTGAACTTAATTCAGAGAAGAGGTCAACATCTTTAGGGAACTTATTTCCTACTTTCTTCAAGCTCATCCCTGGTGTAGATACATTCTCCTGGGTGATAGAGCAGTATGGACATCCTTTTCCTTTTTATCCTTATTCTAGCATTTACAGAAAACTAGCTATGTTTTATTTACATTTTATAAGCTGCAGCACAAGGTGTTCAAACCAAAAAAATAATAATAATAATTCAACCCTATGCTTAAGTATTACTCTATTTATAAAACTGTGGTTAGTATTTCATTTCTTGGTCTAGAAATAGAATTTTTTCTTTTTATCTATTTAATTATTTAAGCCATCTTTCTTCTTGTTGGACCTCGGCTACACCTCAGCTTTCTGTATGACAGCTAGAGTGTTCAGAGCTACGATTAACCTGTCCTCCAAAGTTAGTGTTAGACACTGAAAACCTCATTTCATTTCTTTAGAATGCAGTAAGCCATTCAGGACATCATGGATATCAACCTCCCATGTTAGTGAGGTTTGTACCATCAGTTTCTTTTCAATCCCTTACTTTGCATATCTAAGGGGCACCTTAGCAAACAAGATGAGTGTTGAGCAGGTTGGCATAGGCCATACAGTATTTTTACTTTTGCACATGCATCATGTCTACCTACTACCTACTGTACCATGCTGGTAGTAACATGTGCAAAACATATGCCAATGCTTTTCACAGATTTTTTATTTTTTTTGCCGTCCAAGGTTAGGTACATTTGGCTTTATTGAATTAGTTACAGTAAATAAACAATAATCTAAAATAATAATAAAAAATCTATTCCAAAATTAACGTCATGTGTCACTTACTTAAAATACTATATGCCCATTGATTTCACATACAATGTAACTACAGGGTAAAGATAAACCTCTAGTTGAAACCTTAGTGCTCAGATGTCCAGTAATTGTACTGTACTGTAACTTTGCTCAAACGTATTTAACAACATGCACATTCTTATAAGCAAAAATATTCTGACCTGTCAGATCCTCATAATTAATAATCACTAAAATACCTGCAAAATTGCAATCACTGCAGAAGCAAGTACAGTAGATTATCAGTAATGAATGAAGAATATTGACCAATTTATTAATGTGAAAGTGAAACCTAGAAACTGGCCCAACATAAGGAATAATCTGAGATGTAAACAGTATGAATGTTGTCTATGTAGCATCAGATAGCGAAGAGATGATGTGCTTGGATCAACAAAAGTGTTTTTTCAACAAAAGTGTTTTTTCATTGATTTCTGCAATACTTAATGCGGCAACACAGTGACGTAATGGTTAGCACTGTCACCTCGCACCTCCTGGGTCCGGGTTCGATTCCCGCCTCAGAATCTGTCTCCATGGAGTTTGCATGTTCTCCCTGTGCTTGGTGGGTTTCCTCCAGGTACTCTGGTTTTCTCCCACAGTCCAAAGACATGCAAAGTAGGCTAAGTGGTATTTCCAATTTACCATCCATGGTGCATATACTGTCGGTGTAGGAGAGGAATGACAAAGAAGTCAAAATGATGTTAAATAAAAGCACATTGTGAGTGAGCACAGGATAGTCTTTATGATTACAACAACAGTTCTTGTGTAAAAAGACAGTATTCAGGTGGAATCACCCTCTAAAGAAAAGGTGAATGTTTTTGGATTTCTATCATCCTGTTAAATGTAGTACATTTTAGTTTGGAGGTGTAAGTACAGTAAGAGAACTGTTTCCTGAACTAAAACATTGAGTGATGTTGTTTTCGGGCCACCGCTCTCCTATACCCAACCAACCAATTAATTAACTGATTCCAATATCTAATTATCTAGTCAATACTACAAGCCCATTATCTCATTATTCGATTTATCTTCAACACAACCTGCTTTATGCTAAAACCTTTACTACATGACACTGGTCCTTTATCGGAGGTTCTTATACTGTAGACTTTTTAATAGCAGATATTTATATAGCCCAGAGGTTACTGACAACATGCAAGTCTATTCTTTTTCTGTTTTTTTTTTTTCTCTATGTTAAATTCTATTATAACATGCCTTGTTGGACAGCGAGAATATTGCTGCTTTTCACAGAGAAGGCAGAGGTTTGATTTCCTGACAAAGAACCCCAGCCATGGGTGTGCACAAGTCAGCGCACTCAGGCCTGGATAAAATGGGAGTGGTGTGTCAGGAAGGGCATCTGGTGTAAAAACCTGTGCCAAATCAAATATGCAGACCAGCTGATCCACTGGGGCGGCCCCAACCGGAGCAGATGAAAGAAGATTTTAAACATGTTTATTTATGGTTGGTTCTTCGTTGGTTGTTACCTAAAAAATTTCTAATAACAGGGGAAAAACCTGAAGTGGTAATGTTGTAGCAATGGTTTATATTAGTTCTTGGATCAAGTTTTCTAGATTCCATCTCCGTCAACCCCCTTTTAATCTAAGTTTCTAATTGTACAGCAACAGCACTCCAAACGTTCATGAGATTTGTTATCACACTGTCCAGCTACTGAAATCCTGCTTTATTGTTGTCCTCCATCACTGTTACCTGGTAGCATGAAATTCTGACGAATGTCAAGTTGGATTAACTCAAAAGTCTCATAAATTCAAATCTGTCAGTTCGTACGCGGGTCTCGTTGCAATGTATCGGATACATATCAGGTTTCGGTACCACACATAAATGTGGTGTGACTCTGAAATAAAAATGTCAAATTGTATGTGATTTCTTGTTTCTCACACAGTTAAGCCAGAAACAAATCTGTGAAGACAGGACATACTGTAAGTACAGACATTATTTGATAGAATCTAAAAAAAAAAATAGGTAAAAAAAAAAAAATAGGTAATGACCAGAAAACCAACAGGACTTAAACTGGCAGAAAAAGAGAATAATACAGAGAGAGAGAGAGAGAGAGAACAGAAATACAGGATACTTACTAATACTATGAATAATTAAACTTAGACTTAAGTTTACTTTGTTACTTCTTTTATGTTATTGTACTTTTTTAAGTTACATATATTTAATGAAACATTGATGTAGTTTATTACAAGCAGAGGTGGGTAGAGTACACAAATCCTGTATTTGAGTAATAGTAGAGCTATCCCAGGTAAAATCTTACTCAAGTAAAAGTAGAAGTGCTCAATATACAATTGTACTTGAGTAAAAGTACAACAGCACTTACCTTCAAATTTACTAATGTACAGTACTCAAAAGTACTGAGCTTGAATAAGCTTACAGTAGCCTTTAAGTTATAGTGGAAGAGTATCTATCTATCTATCTATCTATCTATCTATCTATCTATCTATCTATCTATCTATCTATCTATCTATCTATCCATCTGTTTCCCAACTGTGTACTTTATGTGCAATATTCCAGCTTCAAACCCTACACACCACTCTGGTAATGTAGTGCAATGCCTTACAGAAATGTCGTTAAGCAGAAAGTACTTAAGAACAGATACATGGAATACTTAGGTACAGTAAGATAAATTTGTTTTACAAATCTGATACGGTTTTATCACGTTTGCAAGAAATTGTCTAAAATAAAAAACAGGCTATAATCAAATTATAGGCTTTACTAAACTCAAGAGGATAGTCTCAGGTGCTGAATTTAAATTGCATCAACAACAGAATAACAGAACTGCAAGGTAGCCAAATAGCAAAACTGGGCTAAAACACTATGGTATGAACTAATTATTGATGTTAGAGGAGCTTTTTTCTCTTTTTTTTTTTGAATAACAATGGTGTACACAGAAAAATATGCAAACAAAGTAAAGTTGTCACAGTCCCCTAACTAACTTAACTAGCGTTGAATAACTGTGCTTTAGCCACAATGCTTATTCTACCAGTTTTAGCAACCCGCCCTTATGAAACTTCATCACAAATGTCACCAGCTCAAACATCATGCAAACAAAACTGTGAATGTTGGTAGAAGGTGGTAACTTGACCTGCTTTGTTGAACTCCATGTGATCTGAAGTATCAAATCAGGACCAAAGCTGTTGTCCAAAGTCAAGCTCATGAATATCCAGTTCCATCTTAAAAAGTCATTACTATCTACAAATGCTGTTTTACTCTGCAAAATTAGAGTTGGCGGCATGATACTGCTTGGGGGGTTCCTCAGGGTACTATGGTTTTCTCCCACAGTCCGAAGACTTGCAGATTAGCCTAAATTGGCATTCCCAAATTGCTCATAGTGTGTAAAAGGGTCGTTGACCGGTTTTGAGTAGACCTACCATGGTTGTAATGTGGTGATAAATACACTGGTCACCATTGGCCCACACAGTCCCTAGTTGAACTACTAAGGTTCCTAGATGGATAGATGCATGGAAATTAGAGTTC
Source organism: Clarias gariepinus (assembly GCF_024256425.1). NCBI lineage: Eukaryota > Metazoa > Chordata > Actinopteri > Siluriformes > Clariidae > Clarias > Clarias gariepinus. The sequence goes on from NC_071119.1 coordinate 16,035,070, forward strand.
CCTTTCAGTTGATTCACTTAGTACAACACATATCGTGTGGGATATCACGCCCTCTTGTTTCCTCTTGTTTCGTTCTTGTTTTCCAGGAAGCTAATGTGGGTGTAACGACGCAGGTCTTGCAAGGGGCAGAACTGCACATAAATACTCTGCACTGTTCAGAACGGGCAGATCCACAGGCTGCAACCTTACAGAGTTCTGAACAGATAGATACGTGGCCAGGTAGACACACGGTTGCCAGGCAATGCTGCAAGGCAATCAACCTGAATGAGCCACACATGGCAATGTGTTTATTTAAGGGTCCTGATACCTCCGCACTTCGTGCAATCATTTAGGTAGCACCGGTAAGGTATCAGGGCCAAAGAAGGAAGGAAGGAAGGAAGAAAGAAAGAAAGAAAGAAAGAAAGAAAGACAGAAAGAAAGATGCAGGCGAAAAAAAGAGAGAGAGAAAGAGAGCGGCATGCATCAGTCCAGCGTGCACGCTCAGTTGAATAGTGCAAAAACACAAACCCCTCTTTCAAATAAATCCTCAGTAAGGAAATCCTAGCTGGGCAGACCAAATGGCTATGTAGAGGGGTTGGAGGACTGTGTGCTCCTCGGCAGCACCGGCCAACAGCATTAATTTGAACGGCATGAACCGACTCCTTGCCCATGTTTTCCGACTTTATCGGTGAGCTAACATTGTCATGGGGGAAATACTGGAAAGCTTGCACACCCTCACGTCAAGGGGGAGTGGTGGCTCAATGTGTTAATAAGCCACTGAGTTACTAACCGGAAGGTTGACAGTTAAAGCACCAGCTCAGCAAGGTTGCCGCTGTTGGGCCCTTAAGCAAGGCCCTTAACTCTGTCTTTTCTGTCTTTTCGTATCATGGCTGACCCTGTGCTGTGACCCCAGGTATTCTGGGATATGTGAAGTAAGAATTTTACTGTGCGGTAATGTATATGTGACAAACAAAGGCTAAGCAGACTTAACTGCTGTTTACCCATGCCACATTGCCCGGTTATGGAAAGTAATTGAAATTGGACAGAGCTGAAAAAGTGAGACTGATTAGTCCACCACCAATGGAGACAACTTTTGTCCACTACCAATGGCGACAATCTTGCACCCTTGCAAAACCATGGGGTCTGGGCCTACTGTCCTTCCGTCCAAACACTGCAGGTTTTCCTCTGCAACGCCCCTTGAAAATTTAGCGTGCTCAAGCGGTCACCGCTCATGCGCTGAATTCTGTGATGTTGCAGCTTATGTACCTAAGGTTGTCTCAAGTGTTTATAGCTTTATGGTCTTGACCTTCATGGCTTCCTGTACCTTTGGGAATGAGGTACAACACATTGCTTCCCCACCTCACAGCCAAGCTCGGTGTAGAACAGCTGTTAAACTGAGAACTGTGTTGACAGTTGCTTTTGTGTATGGGTGGAGCTGCATCTACATCACCACAGGTTTGCCAGCATTTTCGGCATGAATAGAGGGTGTGATATCCCATAGAATCCTTCAGCCAGGACAAGAGAGTGTGTGATATCCCATACTATGTGTGTTGTAACTCATTCCTTTCCCTCAGCGAACAGAGGTTATAGTCATAACCATTCCTTATATGATGTTATTGGTTAACCCACCACACTTTCTGTTAATTGAATATTTCACAATATTTTACAATTACTATGAAATACAGTCATACATATTAAAACATGGTGGATATACAGCATTAGTTTTGAACTGTTCTCAGCCCTACTGTAGGCTCTCTTGTTAATATACAGTTATTCCTCAATTTGTAAGCAGGCACACTAGAAATAACGATTGTATTTTAGATTGCTTCTGGTAGTCATGCAGAATCATTCGAAGTACTTCTCATACATGCCTATGTGACTGAATGTAGCGTGCACTATATAAGTCCTAACTAAGCATACAGTTGTAAGCTAATCATAAAATATGTTTAAGCCTATCATTATTCACAAAATAAATGATCCATTTTTACAGCAAAATGCAGTTTGATATTGACTGAGGATGTAGTCCCTGCCAGATGTTCAACTCCTCTTAAACGTTACAGTGTTTACAAGATGGTTTTTATTTTATGAACATCTGGTCCTCTTGGATCAGGGCCTGGTTAAGGGAATGCATATGGCAGCAGTTTAGAGTCATGTACTGTATGGGTATAGGAGTATGCATGCAACATTGCTTTGACTTCTTAACCTTTGCATTTTCGTTGGAGCTGCAATTAAGCCTATAGAGGTATCCTTACTAAAGGAAATAGCTCAGGTTGGTAATAATGTACATGAATACGAGTAAAACTGGAGAAAGTTCCCCTTAAATAAACGAGAATAGACAAGCCTATTTTGGCTGGAGTGCCACTGACTGCAGAGCATTTTTCATGGAAATGTCAGCAGTGTGGGATCTCTGACAGGATGTGAGAATTTGATGGCTCTACTATATCTTACCACAGAGAAAAAATGTTAAACCTGCTAGCCTGCCAGATATTCTGCTGCACTCAGTGAGTAAATCTGAGTCAACATTTTTTTGTTGTTGTTGCATTTTGTAGGTCACAGATCTCTTTATTAAAAGTGTAGTAAGAAAGTACAATAATGTTCAGAAATTAGAGCATTCAGCTGAAAATTTCCATTTGTACAACTCCATACATTTCCATAAGAGATCCAAAGTTTTCCTTGCTTAGAGATCCTTCCCTTGCTTTTCTTTCAGATTACCAATTCTCTTTGAGACATACTGTAGGTCAGAAATTTTTGATGAATTTTTGATGATGGGATTATGTTTTGAGGATTTGCTTCAGTATTTCTAGAAAATCCTTAAACATCATCATGTCATCTATGAACTTAGTTGTTTCAATTCCGTTTCCAACAAAACTTCAAACAACATGATGCTACCACCACCCTGCTTCACATTTGATATGGTGTTCTTCAGATTGTTGTACATGGTGGTAATCATTGCAAACCAGAGAACAGTCCTTCAGATGGACCAGCTGAGGTACACAGTTTTCTGTACTTGGCAGAGTTGCATAGTTTTTCTCATGGTATCAGTGTAAAAAAAAGAGACACTGGCTCTAAAAACAGCCACAGCTGCACTCATACATAACAGCTAATAGTTTCTTCGTCCATCTGGAATGTTGATTGAGACTGTTAATGTTTGATTTAAAATAACTTTTAACAAAAGTAGATGTTGCAATTGCCTTCGCAAAAGAAATGTACAGTAATCTGAAATTCATGGATTATATCATTTTTGGTATATCTTTGGTCTAGTTGTATGTAAACTTTTGGATTAAACTAAATGAATAGATACAGTTACTGATACATCCATAATAAAAAAAAAGGGTATTTGAAAGGTTTGCTGCAATATTTAATAAATCCACATTGAGATTTTTTTAAAGTATTACAAATTAAATTTATTTGTAAATAGATATAAATTAGTAATTTAGCAGCAATAATATTTTGGTTGGATCAAGGCAAAAAAAAAAAAAACCCTCTTCAATTACAAAGTTTGTTAAAAATCATGAGGAGTATAAAAAAAACAGCCAGTAGTTTTGCTTTACTGATCACATGATAGAAAGAAGCAATGTGATTGGTTCTTCATGGATGTGTCATGGTATACCAAATACATGTACATAACTTATAACCAGTCAAAGGTGTACAAAAGGGACTGCAGCCTAAATGCACCCTTAAGGCCTGGATGGTGTCTCTTTCGATGCTGAAGGCAATGCATCAAGGACTGATGGTCTCTCTGTAACATCCAATCAGTTCCTGATGCAGTATCATCAGCGTCTGAAAGTTCTTGTCCCTCAATTTGTCTCAATCATATATAATTCTATGCTAAGTTAAGAAGGCCTTCAAACCCTCTTTCTATGAAAAGGATCCTTAAAAAAAACATTTTTTTGTAATCGTAATGAGATCTGCTATAAACAGCCTAGACTGAGCTGGAATTGACCATCGCACTGCTGACAATTTACCATGTTTAGCCCAATCCCAGTGCTTTTTATGAGAGATGTTAAAGATAGACTCTGAGATTTGGCAAGGGAAAACCAATGCAACCAACACCACAAATAATGTGTGACATTTACAGAGGTATAATGGTTAAACTAGAACCAGTCACTAAGCATATTTATGCAAGGTTGATAGAAAAGGAAAAGTTTGGTAGGCAAAGGTGCACAGGCAACAGAGATGACCAAAGCTTTAAGACATTTGTCAAGCATAGCCAATTGAAAAAGTTGGGAGAGCTACACAAAAGAGTGGAGTAAGGTGGTGTATCAAGAGCCACCATGCACAGATGTCATTATTAGTCATTGTCAAATGATTGACAGAAAACAGATACAATGTCAGAAGTTTCTTACCTAGGCTAAGGGGGAAAAAACTGGACCATGGCTCAGTGGTCCAGTGTGAAGTCTCCTCAAGAGAATAATGAAAAGCACCTGACCCAACAATACAGATGAGCTGAAGGCTGCTATCAATGCAACTTGTTCTTCCCTGACCAAGTATTTTCAGAAGTTGGATATTTATGTATTAAAAATCCTTTTTGATTGATACAAATGTACAGTGAAACCTCCGATTGCGAGTAACGCATTTTGCGAGCGTTCTGCGAGATGAGCAAAGATTTTAAATACATTTTGACTTGGAAAAAGAACAAGTCTTGGTTTACGAGCACTGAGCGCTTCTTGTTTTGATGCTGAGTGTCACATGATCACAACTGAGTCGACGTTTTTTCTCTTGGGAATTAGGGATACCTATTGGGTCTTAGTGCTCGTCTCTTACTGGTATAATGAACATCCGTGCACCCGTGTACTGTTTACTATAACACTGTGACCACATGTGTGTGTAAAACAAATTTTATTTTGTGTACGGTTTCTTATAACACACGTGTGTGCGCGCGTGTAAAGTTAATAATGACGTGTAAAGCGTGCAGGTTATCGTGTACTGTTTCTTATAACACACGTGTGCGCGCATGTAAAGCAAAAGAAAGTCTCATTAAAGGTTTTAAATACATTTTCTTCCTCTCTGTCATTATTTGTGTGCGTTATGTGTGTGCGCTTGCGTAATTTAACACCATGCCGGTTCACACTCTCTCTCTCTCTGTTTTGGAATATGAGCCTGCTTTTGGAATGAATTATGCTCATAATCCAAGGTTCCACTTTATATAGTATTCTAATATTTTGAAATATTGGATTTTTTAATTAAGTTCTAATCATTAAAATTCAAACACAAATGGTTTGAAATACTTAGTTTTGAATGGAATGAATCTCACTTCAACTTTCCTGTCTTCCCTGTTGTTCAAGACAAATCCAGGCATGTTCAGCGTCCTGTTGAGGCTTCATGAGAAGATGTAGCGGCTACATTTATTATATTCCACAACTTCCCAAACTAGTATACAATAGGACTTTTGTGAAAGACTATGCAGACTGACTGCACAATCTCTCCAGGTGAATGTGAGATACAACATCACAATCACAGTTGCCTGCAGAGATTATGCAATCCAATCTGTTCATGGTGCAAATGCTGGATTAGGTGCTCTCTCTCTCTCTCTCACTTTCTCTCTCTCTGAACTCTTTTCAAGATGCTTGACAATGCAGTATAGTATAGCACAGTCATATTATAACAGAGAGATAGTTTATATTTGTCCAGAAAAGTCCAATTTGGGCTCAAAAGTAATCCATCATATACAGTACCTGACATTTCTTGGACAAATTGTGGGGGTAGAAACCAGATTCCACTCAGGCTGTGAGCTAATGCTCAATAGAATTTAAGTGTAAAAAAAATCACTGTGTGAAACTATGGTAAGCAAAAAAGCATTCCTAGGGTGGATGGGCTATAACTGCAAAAAACGACATCGGATTCCACTCCATGTACAGAAGGCTGAGTGAGAACAGGATAAATCAAACTGGATAGAAATGGGAAGAGCATCACCTGGATATTATCTTAAAATAAAATGAAAAAAAAAACTGACAACGAATTATTTGGGATTCTTACAATGTAACAGGAGAAAACCTATAAATTAATAAATAAATTAATTAATAAATATAATTTGAGTATAGTGAACTCATTGTCATGTTCAAGAAACCAGATTTTGGCTTTGCGACATGATATGTTATCCTGTGGTCATAAAGGGATGGAGATGATCAGCAACAATACTCAGAGTCTTGAGTATTGTGGCATTTAAATGATGCTCAACTGGTATTAAAACTCTTAGGGGGCCTCCAGGTGTTTTGGGGCCCTGAAGAAGTTCTGATATGTCCAGCCATTTGGTGCCTAAAGTGTTCCAATAAAAGAATCCCAAAACTATTACACCACCAGCCACAGCCGGAGCCATTGATACAAGCCCAAATTCTGACCCTACCACATTCCACATACCACATCCGAACGTCACCGCAGGAATCAAGACTCATCGGACCAATTAACATTTTTGCAGTCTTCTACTGTCCCATGCCATCTATAGCCTTGGTTTCTGTTTTTACTTGACTGGAGTGGCACCTGGTGTTGTCTTCTGGTAGCCCATCTCCTACAAGTTTGGTATGTTTGTTATTACAGCTTGAACTAGTCTGGCCGTTCTCCTAAGATCTCTGGTACCTACAAGGCAGTTTCATCCAGAGAATTGCCCTCACTGGATATTTTTTGTTTTTTTGTTTCTCTGGTAACCTTGGTTGTCAAGAGAGGGTTGTCTATAAAAATCCCAGTAGATCAGCAATTCTGGAAATACTCGAACCAGCCCATCTGGCACCAACAACCATGTCACGTTCAAAGTCACCTAAATCGCATTTTTTTTCCTTATTCTGATGCTCAGTTTGAACTTCAGCAAATCCTCTTGACCATGTCTACATGCCTATATGTATTGAATTGCTGCTTACCATTATTGCTTAAAAAATCATTAATGCAAATGTTAAGTGAATAAGGTCCTCAGTTTGCAACGGAAAATTGATCAGTGAGCAAGTCCCACACTGTTGAAGTGTGTCCTCATGCTTGACCCAGGCACAAAATGTCGTCTTATGACCTTCTCAACCAGCCAATCAATCTGCAATAGATTAAAGGAAAAAGCAGAAAATGTTAAGTGGAAAAGGTGAACCTAAATATGTGCATCATGCAGAAGTCCTGTTTACACAGATCTGGGTTAATAACTGCAAGTATAGTCTAAATATTTAATATTATGACATATTGGTAAAGACCATGGCTCCATCCTGTGGCTGCTTGGGGAATCATATCAGTAAAATGCATACAGTTGCATCCAAACCTCTGAGTCATGTACAGTACAGATAATGGTGTTTAATTCATTTAAATAAAAACTAATATGATTTTTATGACATGCATTCAACACTAATAATAATTTTTACTATTATAAAGGAAAAATGTATTTACTGAAACAAACAAGTAAAATATAGAATAAAATATGGATTACTGTAAAGATGTGTGACGTTCATTAAAAGATTTTGAAAAAACAAGATAAAGATGATGTATAACTGAAATTGAAATCAAGCAAAATATGGCATAATAAGTGAGCACATGTAATATCCCAAATAATTTGTCACTATTACATGCAGTACATCTGTACATATTACCTTTCTTTCTTTCTTTCTTTCTTTCTTTCTTTCCTTCTTGCATACATACTTGCATATATCTGCAGACATTCTAATATTACAAAAGTAAATAGATTTATTTATTTACCATTTCAGAATTTTGTTATTGTTTATCCATTCAATTATAAGTTCCATTTTATCTCTGTCGACACACACATACACACACCAACACACACTAATCTCTAGTTGAGGTCACTAAATAACAGATAAGAATGAAAATGTACATACATTTTTCAGTTGTCCATGCAAAATGTTGAGAAAACAAAAAAAGGCAATAGGTTGATGAAAAAGGAGCAGCCTGGCAATATGTGCACTTTGTTACTCACTGTATGCACAAAGTCTTTTTGACAGCTCTAACCTCTTAAGCTTCAGGTCCCGCTGAGCCCAGCATGGCACAAACTGTAAATGCCATCTGTCGAAAACATCAGATTCCACCCAGACTGCTGGTTAATAGAAACACACAACCCTGTCATTTATTAATAGTCATGTAATAGCAGAGAAATCAGCAGAGAAATTTTGGCTCAGCAGCTCCAACACTAGGTTGGTCGTGCTAGTCAGGAGCTTTTGTTTTATTTTTATTATTAATTTTATTCTATTTTATTTTATCTATAGGCCTATAGATACCAGATTTGACTAAACTTGAGAATGTACAGTCAGGGCCGTAGTATTTGAACATACACACGAACACACACACACACAAATATACAAAGTCAGCCAAAAAAGCAGATGCACACTTCCGGAAAAAAAAAATCGTATGATATATATTATATTTATATAATATTAATAATATTATCATATAGATGTATATCAATATAAACATGTAGCAAAAAATTTGTATTAAAATGTTCATATAAGGTTGTATTTTCATCAAGTGTGTATACATTTTTCCTACTAACTCAAAAATATTTTAATAACTGTTTGGGAATTACAGTCATTTCTTACCGAGTCCCTCCATTTTCACAAGCTCAAAAGTATTTGGACAACTGACTGATATTTGAGAGCCAGCTGTAGGATGTTTCTTATCTTTATCATTAAGGAGATAAAAGGCCTGGTGTTAATTGAAAATGTTGAATTTGTTTTTGGGCAAATTTGGTTCATGGGAACTCTTAATACAACATGGCCATTACAAGGATGAAAATGAAACAAAACTAACAGAGAGAGGAGAAACTTTAGAAGTGACCAAATCAACAATTTAATAAATTTTTAAAAAGAAAGAAATTCACTAGTGAGCTCAGCAAGACAGATGAGGTGAATAATTGCAAAAATCTTACCTTGTTGAAGAAAGACAGCACTTCAATTATATATTTTTTATATATAAAAAATAATATATTTATATATATATATATATATATATATATATATATATATATATATATATATATATATATATATATATATATATATAATTTATTTCTTTATTTTTAAATGCAAACATAAACTTTAGTCCCCAGATGCATTATGTTTACATTCACAGTAACATTTTATATATTTCATTTGAATTTTAAAATATTTTTGCAGAAAATGTATTTGATCTTTATTGCTTTTTGTATAGTTTTATATCTTTATAGTCCAAACTTTTTTTTTTGTCCAAGCTATTTAAAAAAAAAAAATTGGACTATATAATGTCATTTTTTAGGGAATCCTTATGTACACAATGAATACTTTTTATACATTTCATTTTGCTTAATAAACTTGTTTTGTGATCAAATACTCACCATGAAAAATGAACGCAACCATTATTTTAATCAAATCTTAACTAAAGGGTGAAAATATTTTTTTGTCTTAACTGCACATTTGAACTTTAGAATAAAGCTAAGTGGCGAAAATGACCTCAGTATGCAGATATGGATTATGAATAGATAAAGAACTTCACAATACAATATTTTTTGCTGTATATTGGACTTTTGTCCACCATGGCTACTTGTCTAATACTATTTTATGAGCAGAATAACAAAAATCATTTGTTGACTCAAATTATATTCTTTATGATTCACTGAATACCAAATTTCTCAAAAAAAACATTATGAAAGATGCTCATTATGCTGCTCAAAGCAGGCTGTTGGTGAGTGTGCAAAGCAAATTCCAGCCATCAAGAGAGATCCGATTAATATATTGAGTCAGCGAGGAGAAAAGGGCCATTGGAGCTGTGCAGATGTTCCAACAGTCTGTTGCAAAAGAGCTATTGTTTAATGCATTGATAAATAAATCTCCCAAAATCCCTCCTATTGTTCTACATCAGTGGCACTGTCACACTGTGTTCTCCTTAAAAGAACCACAGATTTTTTAAAATCTTTTAAACATAATGTATATGAAAGACATTATGTTAAAAAAAAGACATAATTTGTCAGTTCAACTGTACCTTTGATAGAAGTACAGTAACAAAAGACACGTCATCTTGAATTATGAAATGGTCAGGACCTCATGTGGAGGTGTATTGTACTTTTAATTGTTTGAATGAGGTGGAAATTGGGAATAAACGGAGATATAAAGGGTGCTGGACTGAAAGACATTCACTGCTCGGGTTTGAATTAAAACAGAAAACACTGAAATCTTGCTGACCTGAAGTGACATTTGCATTCATACCGTACCGTATTCCTGCTATCGAGATGAGCTGAAGTATGAGCAGATGAGTTTTACTGTGCGGCGTTATATTGTGTTTATGTTGTTAGGTTGTGATGTCTTGTATTTTATGTAACAGTACACCAAAAAAAGAAGACAATGTATAAATAATGTATAAGTTGCTGAGTGGGTACTGCTGCATAGATTGCTTGTGTGTGTGTGTGGAGCAAGCTCCAGCTTCCAAGTTCCAGTGATTAATACACTGCCTGGCTGTAAACAAAACTCACACACTTTGAGATTTAATCTCCTTTAGCTTTGATTACAGCCCACAATGAGGAGTCTAGTTTATGTATGAATATGATTCTTCATGCCCCTGGAACCACTCTTTCACAATTTAAGTCTGGGAATACAGTCTGTCCCAACAGAGAAGAAGAAGCCAGTTGAGGTGCTACCCTGGTCATTCAGGACACTCAGGACTCTAACTGAAGGAACCCCAAATCATATTGTAACACTGCCTCCAGAGGCTTGCACGGTAGCCACTATGCATGATGGGTCAATCGGTTCATGCGCTTCCCTTCTTGCCCTGATTCACCCAACGTTCTAGCAAAGGGTCAATCTGCACCATATAATCTTTTTCTATTAAGCCAAAGTCCAACCTTTATGGACTTCTTTCCTTAACCAATGAAGGCTTTTTTTCTTTAAATTAATTTCACTAACAAGTAGTTGTCTTATAAGTGTTTAGGCCCAATCCTGTGAGTTCTCAGAGGGTCTTTCCAGAGGCTCATTAATGCCTGTAGGGACATAAAATTAACCTGTCAGCTCCAATCACAGAAAAATATGTTAATGCTGGCGATAAGAGAAAGGCACCAGAAAACCCAGTAAACCACAACCCACCATCCACCCTTCTGGGTTGGCAGGCAAAGTGCCCCCCTAACTCAGCTTCCAAATTTCTTAGATTCCAATTTGATCAAGTACCCATGAGATGCAAACAAGTCCAATCCCCCGAGGCCTCATCCCACGACGCACAGCACACACAGAACCTAGCAGGATCTGCCAACATCCTGGGGCCAGACACCACAGCACACAACCAGAGATCTGGTGCAGTCATGCCCCTAAAGAGTTGCCCCAGTTGCACAAGAGAAACCTACAGAATATTGGGCTTAACGTTTTGCATGGTGATGTTATGGCTGATGGGGGTACTCTGTTTAGTCCCACTGGGGACTGTAGAGGCCAATGGTGACCGTTGTATTTACTCCAATTATTATGTCCGTGGTAGGACCTCTGGTCAACGTTCATACACACTACTTGCAATTTGGGAACACCAGCTATAACCTAATCTGCATGGAAAAACCTAGAGTACTTGGTAGAAACCCACCAGTCACAGAGATAACATGCACACAGACCATGAGGCTGAAATCGAACCCAGGCGCTGGAGGTGCAAGCCAACAGTCCCACCATGCCACTATTTGATCTCTGGATACAAATAATACCGAATAGCAGACTGGAAATAACATTTTGATAACGGCCTCCTTTTTTCACCTCTGATGTTGGTGCCTGATGGTACCATAATATATAAATTGCACTTTATAGATCATCAAAAAAAGGTGTCTGCAGGCTTTATTGTAGTGAAACTAACTCCCTGTACTTTTCCTAGAATCTTGAATTTGGCGAATAAAAGATTTTGACTCTGATTAAGTATTTTTTATTTAAAGGATATCTTCTAAGTAAAAATTATAATTGTTATTATTTAGGTAAGGTATTTCTGAATAAGAAGAAATCTTTTGTAGTACTCTATACCAGTTCTTCAAAATGTACTTATTGTATATCCTGTATTTAAAAAAAATCCAATGCAAACACATGTTCACTGACATTTTTAACATTCAGCTTGAATTAGCATTTGCACTTAATTGACAATTCCACTTGCATGGTAGAACCACTTTACTGCACACAGCTTGGAGAAATTATTCAGCAGTGCTAAGATATTTCACTTAGTCATCAGTTAAACTGGAATTTATAGTCGTAGTGCAAATGCAAGGCTCATTCTGAAACTCTGACCTTTTCCCGTGTTTGATGATGCATGCTAGTCACATCGTGGCTCATCGCTATGCTATTCGAACGGGACAAGTTTTTTGATTTATTATTAGTGAGAAATAAATGACATTTATTGATGGGATGAAACAGTTGCTCAACGACGAACAAACAAACCTGTTTACTCAGTCGCAATTAATACGGCAAAGTAGACCGAGCTCAGGCTCGTGTACGCGGTTAAAGCGTACGGTCTTAATCAAAGCAGCTGACCTTAAGCTGAACGTTTTAATTGACAAACTCATGACTTCTTAAAAAAAAAATTCTGCATGACAAATCAGTTATAGAATAAAATATAACAGTACACTGTAATGTTCAGGAGGAGTGGTTGACTTACAAATTAAGTAACAAATAAGCACTTTAATAAAACATTAGACATTTACAGAATTACAGAAATTATAAGAAGATATGATAATATTTTTTAAATCAACAATCAAGTCAAATTCTAGATTAAATAATATTTGTCAGTATTTTAAGTTGTTTTTCATTTCGTTTAACTTGTTAATAAAAAAAACAGTTTAATATAAAATAAACATATCATAATGATTTAATATTATTTAATGTTTTTAATTATTATTATTTAATGTCTAGAAGTACAATGTTAAAATCCGAGCAGCACCAGGATTTGACTCGGAACTCCGAGCTTTAAATGTCTTCCCAGAAAATGTTTATTATTAAAATTAATATAATTTTAAAATACATTGCACAGTGCATACATTCGATGGATTTATGTTCCGATGGATTGCCCACACAGGATAAAGCAGTGTAAACCATTTTGCTATAACTTCACATTTGAATATCTGTTTCTTCTTTTAATACCACAACAGTTTTCCAAATGCTACAATTCAACTAAGCACTATCTTTTGGTGGGAAAACTTACAGACTATTAAAGAGCACTGACACCTGAGAATCGTTCTCACTTTAAACTTTAAAACAAACTTTAGGTATCACAGTTGATGTGTTGGAAGCAGGAAAAATGGGCAAGTGTAAGGATCTGGATGACTTTGAGATGGATCAAATTGTGGTGGCTAGAACACCTGTTCAAAGCATTTACAAAAAGGCAAGTCTTAGTATACAGTACATTAGTTAAAACATACCGTTGTCATGGGCATACATGGGTCATTGATGTGCATGGGGGCAAAGACTGGTCTGTCTGGGCCAATCCCACAGAAGAGCCACTGTAACACAAATTGCAATGAAATGTTAAGGCTGGTTCTGATGATGTCAAAATACATACAGCTAGCTTGGAATGGAACTCTATGATGATCCCAGTTTACTGCTGAAATCACCATTATTAGGCATGTAATCATCAAACCTAGATCATGGAGCAGTGGAAGAAGCTGACCTGGGTTGCTTACCTGGAATAGTAATTCTATCAATATACACTATGACATGGTTCTTCCACTAAAGGCCTAGAGGGCCAGGGTCCAGCATAGTTTGCAATTCCATCCATCCATCCATCCATCTACTGTAGGAACCTCTGTAGTCCAGCTCGGGACCGTGAATGGCAATTGTAATTACCACAATTTGGACCTCAGGTCAACATTCACACACTATGGGCTTCACTATTTGTGAAAGCCAGGTAGCCTAATCTTCTGGGAGGAAACTGGAGGCAGAAATTGAACTTGGACACTGGAGGCGCAAGACAACAGTCCTAACCACTAAGCCACCATCCCACCAATTTGTAACTTAACAGCACCTAAACACACCCATTGTGCCTGGGAAATAACAGATTACTTCAATCAGCTGTGTTTAGCAGAACTATCAAAAAAACTGTGCTAGACATTAGCTTTACAGAACTGAAGCTGAAGAACCCTGCACTATGGGAGGCCAGCAGAAACCTGGCATTCATGTAGATGTTTTGATATTTTGGTGTCACAACACACCTTCAGAGGTCTTGTAGAGGCCTAATTGTTTTAAAGTTATTCAAGTAATTCATCTTGAATATGTAATACAGAATTTATGTAAAGGAGCAATAATTATGACAATGAAATCTATGCTTATAGCAGCTTTAATGCATAATCTACAGATTAATTTAGATTGAATTAAAGATTACCTACTTTTTAAGCTATGATTAACTAGAGCCCCAGACAAATTACATAGTCAATAACAAAGGGGTTAAATAATCCAGTATATGTTTTATATTTTCGATTTTTCAAAGACCACCCTTTGCTTTGAGATAGCTTTTGCGCACTCTTGGCATTCTCTCAGTCAGCCTCATGAGGTAGTCACCTGAAATGGTTTTCCAACAATCTTGAAGGAGTTCCCAGTGGTGTTGAGTACTTGTTGGCTGCTTTTCCTTTACTCTCAGGTGCAACTCATCCAAAACCATCTCAACCAGCACTCCATCACTTCCCTCCTTGTACAAACAGCTCTTACATAACCTAGAGATTTGCAAATGATGGTTCTAATAAGTGCAAACCAGATGGTCTGTCATGTCACTGCAAAATACTGTGGTAGCCATGCTGGTTAAGCGTGTCATCAATTTTGACTAAGTCACAAGCAGTGCCACCAGCAAAGCACCGCAACACTATCACACCTCCAGCTCCATGCTTGACAGTGGGAGCCACAAAATTAGGAACCATCTATTCGCCTCTCAATGTTTAAAAAAGACAGCTGTTAGGATGAAAAAACCTTAAATTTGGACTCGTCAGACCAAATGTCAGAATTCCAATAAGCTAAAGTCCATTTCTTGTGTTTCTGGGCCCAAACAAGTATCTTCTGCTTGTTGTTCTTCTAAAGTAATCGTTTCCTTGGCACAATTCGAACATAAAAGCCTGACTTATGCAGTCTCCTCTGAACAGTGGATGTTGAAATATGTCTACGCTTTACAAGCTATGAGAATAGTATAAACACTGATTGTTTGGCACAATATGAATGAAATAATGTTTTTATATCAAAGAATGCTTGCAAAGCAAATCTGTAAAAAATTTCATCAGACATCTCTCACTCACTCATTGTCTATACTGCTTTATCTGGTATACAGCGTCACGGAGGGCCTGGAGACTTAGGACATGAGGCAGGGTACACCCTGGACGGGGTGCCAATCCATCTCAAGGCACACGCATGGCCCTTTACACACTATGGGCCAGTTAGCCTAACCTGCATCGCTTTGGACTGTGGTAGGAAACCAGAGTACCCAGAGGAAACCCACAAAGCACAAGGAGAACATGCAAACTCCATACAGTAGACCTAAGGTGCGAATTGAACTTGAACAAGTTTCCAAAATGTATGAAATCTGGAATATTTACTGTACAAATGAAAATTAGGAGGCAAACCAAGAACACTGCCATTTAAACCTTGTATATACTTTATGACAGCTGTTAAATGTGTTTATATTTTGTATGACTTTCTTAGGCTTTGCCTTGGCTCTTGGAGCCCGACTCCAAGCACTGTGCTGCGTAATCCTGCGTTCGAGGCTAGCCTGAGGGATTTGAGTAAGAAGGAAAAGAAGACACCTGAACAGAATGACCCTTCGTGATTGATGGTTTGTGTCGGTGTAATAGCTGACTGAGCAGCATGCACATTTCTCACTACACACTGCTGTAGCGCTTAGCCTTTCTCTGTTTTTCTCCCTCTATGCTGTTCATCTTCACTAAGGTCCTGCCAAGGTCCTTCTCCTTACTGCCACTCACAGATTCCGGACTCTGCTGACACACGCTACACCAGCAGCCCGGCGTGATAAAATTGTGCAACCGAGCAAATATACTGTAGTGGAGGAAAATGTTTTGCACAATTTTTTTATTTGCATTTAATTAAAAAGCAAACTACTATAAATTGTCCTTCACTATGTACATTGAGTTAAGCATATGAAAGAAAAAGGAGTGTCACATGTGATTGATGTAAGATGTGCGTTTGGGTCAATGTCATTAACCCTTGCCCTTGTTGACCTTTGGTGTGAGTAAATTTTAATTTAGCCAAGAGACCGTGTTGGCCTTCAAGCTTATGAGCGTGCTGTGCTCTGATGTACACGTGCAGGTTGGGGCGCGGACGTGAAGCGATCAATACAAGGGAGGCAGGTCGACTTTGACGGATGACTCACTGTATCTACACGTGGTGTGTTATTAAGATGTAAAGATGAGCTACATCCAGGAAATAAGCTCAACAGGGGAGTAAAGAGAATCTTACACTCTGGGATGTTTCATACTCTTCATAATTCATGTGTAAAATCTTGTGTTACATCTCACGCTATTTGCTTTTTCACTTCCACCTACAGTATAGGGCATATATATATATATATATATATATATATATATATATATATATATATATATATATATATATAATTTCCCTGTGATTTATTTTTAAATGCAATCTTTAAACATTTTTTATCTTTAAATTTGAATTTTCAATTCAAAACTCTTAATAAATTATATATAATTAAAATATAATATAATTTAATATAATTGAAAATTTAATATAATTATTATATTACATTTAATATAGCAATAATTACACAATTCATACAATTTTCATATAATTTGAAATCAGTTCATTAAATATGTAGTTTTGCCACAGATTTATTTTTCACGCAACAATTTTTATACTCGATAAAATATTCACCTGAAATTTTACACTTAATGCATTTAGTTCACGTATAGTTTTCGCACATAAATGTGTTTTTTTTTTACATGACGTCCCACATTGTTCACATGAAGGTTACTTGAGGTCACAGAAGTATTTTTAGTCCATGACATGTTAAAATGCATTTGCAGAATTTATAGATAGATAGATAGATAGATGGATGGATGGATGGATGGATGGATATTAAGGGGAGTTTATGCTTTTGTGTTGTAAGAAACACACATTTTTTGTATATCCATATTGATTCATTGACTCACTGATTTTAATTAAAAACACAATTTATTATATTTTTTTTACATCAAAAAAATTCTAAAAGAAGAGAAAGGAAAAAAAGAAAAGAAGAATAATACATTATAATGTACAAAATTATTAAAAACAAAAAAGGTATTAGCTTTAGAAAAAAATTATAATAACTGGAATTATATGTTCTGCACAAATTTCCATAATATAATAATCCATAATATCAAGCAATTATTATACCAAATTAATTTATTTTCACCTGAAATGTTACATGATTCATTTAGTTCACGTATAGTTTTAGTTGCACACAAATATTTTTAACGTAATGTCACATATTGTTCACATGAAGGTTACTTGAGGTCACACAAACAGTTTTGGTGCATAACATACTAAAATGAATTTCGAGTTTGATAAATTATATATATTTTTTATGATAATATAAACAATACTATATGACCACATGCAAAATAATTCCGTTAATTCTTTTCAAAGATTTTGCAATGAGAGAAAATGATTTTAGACTTCATTAAATATGCCGCATTTAAGAGAACGTGGCAGATTAAATAATTGTGCATGCAGTAAACTGGAGCAAGTGTTATCATTTTGATTTAAATAATAAATAATTTTAAAAATCTCAGTATTACATATTATATGTTTTATACAGTATACAATTTATAGATATCATTTGGCCCCTTAACTTCACTTAACATATTATACAAAAATGTTCTATCACAAATTATAGATCAGTCCTGAGTTGAATCACAATGTAAAATACTAAATATGCCTTAAAGAAGCTGAATCAGCACGGACTGTACAGTAGATACCGGTTTTGCATCAGCAGCACTGATGGATGATGTAAATAATAATAAATTTGACCATGACATCCACGAACCCTAATAAAACGGTAAACACATTAGAGACAAATCAGGATTTACACTTTCTGACCGCTCACTCTCACCATCATCATCATCATTATCTGCCTACCCTGCTTAAAACCTCACCCCAAGATATCACGCTCTGTATTTAACTGGAGATTACTACACAGTCAAAGAGCACCACTGTCCTTATGCAAGTCAGCAGAACGGGGGTGAAAACACAGCTCGGCTCGGAACTCAGAGCCTCTTCTGCTCGGGTTAGGGAATCCCCCTGCTGGACCGGACCGGACCGGACCGGACCGGACACAGAAGGAAGAACAGAGAGAATAGATAAGGGAAAAAGTGAAGTACCTTGTTGGAGCATCTTCTCCTGGAGCAGTCTGGATTGTGTTAGTTTCTATATATATTTGGGTGTGTATGTGTATGTGTATGTGTGTGTGTGTGTGTGTGTGTGTGTATTCTGTTGCTGCTGTTGTCCTGGCTGAGGCAGAGAACCAGCAAAAGAGACTGAAACGCCCCCTTCGGACAGGGCGGAGAGGTGGGGTATTAGAAAAAAAAAGCTGGTTCATTCTCAATCCATGTCTCGTACTTGCTGAACGCACACACACACACACACACACACACTCAAACATATGCAGACTCCGCCCACTTCTGTTCACTTGTATGTTGTTATTAATACAACACTATTAATCTGCTGGAGAGACAGACATATGTTGCCGTATCTGCTGCCAAGGTCCTGGTGTGTGTGTGTGTATGTGTGTGTGTGTGTGTCGTTGGTCAGTGCACTGTACTGTATCTTCCCTGTTTTATGTCTCAGAGGGCTTAAAGTCACAGCGATGAACAGAAAGAGAGAGGAGGCGGGGGGGGGGGGGGTGAGGAAAAAAAAGATCTGCATTTTCATCGCTCCAGTTCTTTACCTGCAGTCCTTCAATCTGTAGAAAGAATCCAGCACGCTGTCATTGCAAGTATTGATTTTTTTTTTTTTTTTTTTGCAGAAAAACTATGGGATGGGACAATACACAAAAATGTAACGCGAATTTGTGCTTGAAATTGAAACATAAGTTCATATGGATTTTAGTTGTACAGGGATTAAGTAATCATTTATTTAACAAGACGAGTCGATAAGAACAAACTGCTGCTTATGATGAAATCTCGGCCATGACCAGTTACACTCCAAATATACTGCAATCATTGGTCTCATAGGGTATATGAGACACACACTCTAACCTTGCACAAGCTGTAAACCACTTTGGACAAAAGGGTAACGGGTCAGAACCCAGGTAGGGGCCAGGGACCAGGGCCACTGTTGGTGTGTATACAGTAAGCGGGGTCAGGGAGTACGACAAGCGGAAGACGGGACACATTTGGGTCTTGAGCAGCGCCATTAGGACACCTGACCGTACCCCGCTAAGACACAGGACAAAGACAGACACCGAGAATCCGGCCATCTGTCGTCCCGATTAGAAACGCAGACCGGGTGAAACGGGTGATGAGAAGTACAGTATACTAAATAGACTAAATGGCTGCTTTGTCTGAAATCCCTGAAAAAAAAAAAAACGATTTAAAGGTCCAATATACTATTTCTTTAACAAATTAACACACGTTTCAGAGCTCCTCCAAAGTGTGTGTTTTACCTTATTGTGCGCTTGAAGGAGAGAGCTTATAAAAAAATAAAAAAATTTAAGTCATTTTAGACATATAGTATATAGATTTTTGTGCACAAATAAAAAATATAGGACTGAAAATATAAGACACGCCCCTCCCCCTCAGTTTGTGATAAAAATCCTAAAAGGGGAGGGGCTTGTCTTATATGAGGTCACAATAGGGGGGGAAATGATTTGTCTGTTTAAGCTAAATAGAAACAGGATATAGCAGGGCATGATTCCCTGTCAGATTTTTTTATTTGTTAGGATTTTTAAATATATTTAGACGCTTGCAAGAACAGTATTAGATACACAGATCCTGTTAATGTCTGACAAAATGAGTGTGTAAGAGCTTTTTATTGATGTTAAAATAAAATATCTCAAATGTAAATCAATCGATATTGTGTGAATTTATGTAGAGGTTTTAATAAGACATTCATCAGCTTTACAAGAAACTTGACTATAAATTGTGAACCTATGAGCCTATATGAGGGTGAGTCAAAAATTGTCCGCACTCTGGCTGTAGAATTTTTTTTTTAAATGAACATTTAGAAAAGACAAATGTGTCACTTTTGGACATAACATTTTTCGATATATATTCATCAGAAGTGAATTTTCATCCTTTTTTCCTGATGAATGAACCAATACTGGCTCTCGAGAATCCTATAGATTACTGTAAGCATCAATTTTTTTTAGCTGACGGTTGACTTTTGAACTTTTTCTCAGTCGGCGATTGAATGCGTTTCTGTTATATACATTTACTCTCAGGCTCATAGTGATGAATCCATGTCTCGTCACTGTAAAGACTCTCTTAAAAAAAAACTTTCACCTTCCTTAGAGTATTAGTCCAAATTTTGCTTCCAGATATCGAAACACTTTGGTTTATGCTCTTCTGTGAGTTTTTTCAGCACCAAGTACACCCTCAGACTGCAAACGCTGCTCTCCTTTGGTCCAAATCACAAGTTGAGCATTCTCCCCCCGCAGCACAGTTACAAATAAACAGACATAATATGTTCACAGTTTTAATGTTAAATCCTTATTATGCTGAATTTTAACTACAGTAGCTCTCAGTGAGATGGCAAAACACCAGTTCTCCAAGAAGATGAGAAAAAGTAATAAAATATTTTACAGAACATGCTGGTGGTGATGGCAAATTAAACCCAATTGAAATTTCTTTTTTGGCTCTTCTTAGATTTCCATAGTTTTTAATTTTATTCTTTTGCACTTTACATCTTTCAATCTTTCTTTACTTTCTTTAACACTTTGTTGTGCTCATTTCACTAATTTTTTTTATGTTAACATTTACACATATTAAACACTGACCCTCCACCCCACCTTTTTTGTTTGTTTGTTTAGGGGTGTTCAAGTCAAATCAGGACTTTGCATTGCAGAGAAGACATTTGGAACACTAATGCACTTTACACACTTATCTCAAGGTTTCACTAGAGTGTTTGGATCCCATCCAGGTTTTCTTCGTATGCCAGAGCCATGATCAAACTTCCTGCTTCTCGTCTGAAACACCGGCCCCCCAGGAACTCCTTTTATGGCCCAGAAATGTGGAAATGGCTTGGAGCAAGGTCAGGACTGGATTATTCACTCCCCAACACTCGGGTCTCTTTAAAATATTTGCACTATTCGATCGTTTGACCGCGGATAAGAGTCACATCACCGCACCGCACATTACCGCACTGTGCTTGAAGACTTCCGTAATTGTTAATCAGTTTTACACCTTCACTCACAAAAATTTCATCACGAGTCCGTGTTGGACTTGAACGTCAGTCGTTTACAAAAGGACCCCATGTGTGATCTTAAAGTAAAAGATGAGCTTGGTTGTGAATATATATGGTAAAGCATTCAGAATCTTAACAACACATAGTGGAACCGTAAATCTACATTTATTAAAAACATCAAAATAGAAACAATCACAACACTTTACATACTTCCTCCTGTACACAAACAAGTAATTGCAATTAGTGTTTCAATAAAGTTGTATTAAAAAAAAAAAATCATCAACTAACTGAATGAAGATGATGGAATGTTGCTTTTGAACTTATCCATGTCATCAGTTCATGTTGAAGAAAACACTAAATATCTGCTTTACATTCATTTCTGAAAAGATTTGGCATAATTTTTTTATTTTTATTTTCACACCTTCAATTCATATGTTGTTCACCATAATTTGGTCTACCTAAAAAAAAAGCTCTTGTATCACTCAGATGGTTAAACCTGATGTAAGAAAATGTTTGTTTAATAAAAAGACAAAAAAAAACAAAAAAAAAAAAACAGCTAATGATCATCATTTTCGGGTGAAAAGAGAGCGACCAATCCAGCATTCTCGCTGTTTACCACAATGTCTTTGTTAGGCTTGACCTTCTTAAAGAGCGAGGGAAGGTTCCGGATGTGGACCTCCTTCTTAAATTGCTGCCCGAGAGGTTTCTGTCGAGAGAGAGAGGGAGAGAGAGACAAGCATCAATGCGTGATAAAAAAAATAAAGTCCAAGTTTTACTCATGACAGAATTTAGGCAGAAAAGGTTTAAAACCAATGCAAAGTTCATCCTAGTCTGCACCGGTCAGCAAAAGTTGCGTCCAGTTGGCATGGCAAGTTGGCAGAGAAATACCCAAGCATATGAGGAGTACAGACTCGAATGAGGATGTGTGTGAGAAGAACAGACGTGAGTCGGAGTATATTGAACGTTTGATGTTTCAGATTCGACTCTGGGCCCGGTCACATGGTGTACAGACTCGAGAATAGAAGTGGCGAGATCGTTCACTTCAACACTTGGGTCTCTATTTATTTATTCATTCAATCATCATGTGACAACAGGTGTAAATAAAAAGAAAATTAAAAAAAGAAACACCATCAGTGTGTCTGCTTGCTTGAGCATGTACGCAGTGAAATGGAGGAGAGAAAAGAAGGGAAAAAAAGTGAAGTAAAGCCAAATCATGTGTAAGGCAACGGTGAAGGTTTCCTTTCTCAGCACAGACGCACTTATTGAAACTGCTGCTTGGCGGTTCGCTTCAGTTTAAGTGGCATGTCATTTAGCGCATGATCCCTCAACTGGCACAGATTTTTTTTTCAGATTTTTTTTTTGTCTAAGACTTACACGAAATTAAACAGTGGTTAAAAACACCCATGTACTGCAAAAACAAGCTGATAATAATAACAATGAAACAAGAAATGAATCTCTCTACATGACAGTGCACTCTCCATTACTCAACTGTACACAAAGTGAAAGCCAAGACTCTAAGCCAATAAATCAACACTGAATATTAAGGAAGTGGCTCCCCCTTGTGGGTGGTGTCTGGTCTTACCCCGACGGCTCCGGCGATGAGCTTTTTGAACTGGTCTTTTCTCTTCTTTTCACCCACTTTCTGCGATGCAGGGTTGATGGTTTTCTGGTCGAACTGTTCCAGCAGGTCGGGTTGGATGTTGGGGATCTGGTTCATGATGGAACGCAGCTCTGCGTATTGAGGCCGCTGTGAAGACGGAAACGGACATAATTTAAATAAATAAATAAATAAATAAATAAATAAAAAGAGGAGTGACAGATTTTCCGTTAAAGAGTCCTTATTTTTCCGAAAGCAAAACATACCAGGGCATCATAGATTAGCAGGGCGAGCTGCGTTAGCGCGGCGTTGCAGCCTTCATGCTGTCCGTGCATCTGCAGGCCGCTTAGCACTCTGGTGTACAGCCAAGTCACGGCATCTGGGAGCAAGTTCGCGCCCACCACCTGTCTCAGCAAGGTCCAGCAGATCAGAGTAGCGGCCCGCTGACAGTTAGTAGTGTCTCTCCATGACAGGGAGTTAAACGAGATGGCTAGTAGATTCATGTAGATGTCCTGGAGGTGGAAGGAATGAATCAGAAGGCGGAATAAAGAAGATATTAAACTGTACAGGACAGGTTTTACTTGAACTCGAGTAGTTCACAGGACATGCAGACAGTTTGGATTGTGTAGTTAGTTGTTCGATTAAACACAACGCTATCCTAGAAGTAAAATTATTAACAGTCCTAATTAATGTAATGGAATTTACCTCATGTTTAAGGAGACACTTTCCCAGTTCTGTCAGCTCATCTGACGTATGTGAGGCGTTCAGCTGAGACGAATCAGTGGTCATCATTTCCTCATCCCCTTTATTATAAAAAAAAAAACACACTGCTTATAACCCTCCTTTTAATTCATTTTCACTTGATTGCAAAGTAAAGTGATAAAATTTGTAACATTGAAAACTCCTTCCACTATTGTGTGAAAAAGAAAATTAACGAACACCCTCTCCTTCACTTGATAATCAGTGGGTTTGTGATCTGTGCATTTCTGCTTTGATTACTTTTTATCATCACACTTTGCCCAGTAGCCTTGTATTTTACAAGAGCAACACACACTAGCTGTTTGAAAACATTGAGAACTAAACACCATCCTGCCTTTATATCACAAGCAATTACCTTCAACCTTCAACTTGGGTGAAACAAAGCGGGTGAAATATGTCTCCATATGAACATGTTCTTACAACATCCTAGATGTTGTAAGCTTTAATGTTTAACAAAAAAAACTACAGCTTTAATGTTTAACATTTACTATGCTAAATTTTAGCTAGTTCTCAATGAGATGTCCAAAACGGCGGATAAAATTCTTTAGTGATCCAAGAAAATAAAGATTTTTTTAACAGAACATGCTGGTGGCGATAGCGATTTAAGCCCAATTTAAATTCCTTTCTGGGCTCTTCTTAGATTTCATTAGTTTTTAACTCTATTATTTTTTTAAATATTTAAATCTTTCTTCACTTCGAGGGCGTTCAAGTCAAATCAGGACTTTTTATTGTACAGAATAACAAAACACATTGATGCGAGTAAAACTACTCTTATTTGTCTATATATTCCCCTGCTAAACTAATGCATTTATCCAGGCATTTCACTAGTGCTTGGATACCATCAAGGTAGAAAGTTTTCTCAGATTGCCAGAAAAAAAAAGAGAATTTCTTATGCTCTCCCACAACCACTCTCTTACAATGAGTATTGAAATATGCCTGTGTAACATCAAGGAAGAACAAAACAAAAACTGGTTTTTACTGTCAAGCTTTTTAACCATGCAACTTCAAGTATTTAAGTGATCTCAACCCAGCATTCTTTTTCCACAGTTCTTTTACAAACTTGACACACTATCCTTCCAGGTTTACACAATGTCTCAAAAGGTTCTTACCTCAGTTCCAGTCATTATAAATCTCCTTAGTGTTACTTATAGCCTGTTAATTTGACCCTTCTAAAATAGGAACATTTGTTTTGACCAGGCAGAGCATGACTTAAACGTTATCTATTACCAAAATGAAGACTATATCAGGGATTGGAGCAGGTGGTCCTGCTATCATTTCTAATCTTCTACTTTGCAGTGAAAATGGTCATTAACGATAAACATGAAGTGTTTAAAATATGTTCATAGGTTTTAAAGATCAACTTACCATCTGCATCCTCTCTGTTTGCCGCTGATTCAGGCAGCTTTCTTGATATGCATGACACAGCTGCCAAGACAAAAGTGCAAATAAAAAAATGAGTCCAGTTAATTAGAGTTGTACTACAAACAGAAACAGAGGAGTTTATAAAATTAATGCACTCACAGAGGAGATCCATGACCTCTCGTGTGGCCAAGCGCACTAACCGATCTTCCAGCATCTCTTGAGATACCTGATTCTCCTCATAAGCCTCGTCATCATCTGGACCACTAATAAAAAAAATTTTAAAAATCCAGAATAGCAATAAATAGAAAATAGAAAATGGCAGGGATGATTGGGGCGGGTCTTGCAAAAACACAAATGTTTGCTGATCTATAAGACAAATATCGAGTAAATCACTCACCACACGCTCGTCCTCTGGTTGATGATCTGCCACCGAAGATTTAGTCTCTGTGACGAATAACGCATAAATAAAGGGTTTTCAACAGGATTATAAGCAAGTTCAGTCACAACGTAAAATTTTAAAGGTCTTCCCCGACATCAACACTTTTACAATATTTTCTTTATAGTTTATTCTTATATTCTTCAGAAAAAGGAATCTTAAGGTTTCACCTGCAGCAGGTGGGAAAACAGGAGGCCGAGCAGCGGACAGAGAAGACTCTCGTAGTATTCTGGAGGACAGGAAGTGACCAGCGGTTTCATGAAGACCCGTGATCGAGGATTAAATTAAGGCAAATAATGCTGAAAAACAAGTTGCCTAAATCTGACCATCCATTTCTATTCAATACATTGTTTGCAGTTCTAGGCAGAGGATGTGCTTTTCAGAATTTAAACCACTAGCACATTAATAAAAACCACTATTATTTCATATTTATAAAACTCATTAATTTTTTTTTACTAATCTTTTGTTAAATAACATCAGTTAAACACAAATTATATCTGAGGTGTTAATATTTTCCATTAGGTGGTTTGAGTCAGTTTTAAGGCTTGTCTACAATCAACATTTTGTCTATTTATTAGAATCACTGACAGAATTAGATATATACAATATACGATCAGCCAAAAAAATAAACATTTAAAATGAACAACATTGCTCAGCAACAATAACGAGTGACAGGATGATGGGCGCCTAATGCCCACCCATGCTCACAGGGAACCCATGAAAAAGCCAACACAACCTAAAATCGCTGAATAGAAGTCAAGTGAGATCCATGATAAAAGGCATCAGGACACCTCGTGCACCAAAGCCCACCGGAAGGCAAAGAGTTCAAGGCCGCCGACCCAGCCTCCAAACTCCCCAAATCCACAGCCAACATCCTGGTGCCAGACACCACAGTACACTCCTAGAGACTCTGCGGAGCCACGCCCCAGGGGACTAGAGCAGTCACGAAAGCACAAGATGAACCAAAAAAGCATTGCATTTAGGGGTGTGGTCCTGGTCAAGACAATCTCCTGAACACCATAACCGCATGTAAGCCCTTTTAAATGAGTCAGCTGACCTCATTTAAATTCAACCTGGGACGGAGGGACAACGTTACACTGCGTTTACAGACTTGAATGAACGCCATTTTGTCTCAGAGCTGTTTTCCACTGTAGTCCACTTTCCACTGTATTAGACTGTAAAATTGTTGAAAATTTTAAAAAATTTGGATTGTTCACCATCAGGAAAGCTTTACAGGACCGTCCACTTTCTATCATTGTGCTTATGGACTGATTCATTGAAACCGGTGAGGTCGACTAATTTCTCCCGCACCTCCCACATGCACGCACACAGACAATATACCAAACTTTGGACATTTGATACAATTAACATAAACACTGAAAATATTGTATATAATTGTAAATATCAGTATCAAGTGCATTCCAGTGTCTATTGTACAACACATCATTTGTTCATCCGTGGTCCATTCGAACATCTCCAAGCGCTAGTTGATAGAGCTAGATGGCGTCCACTACATCACTGAAATGACTTGAGATTTTATAAAGGATATGAAGCAAAGGCCGAAGCCTATGGTCAGGAACGTGTTCGAGGTGGATGAGTGCAGAGCTGACCATCTGCTCAGCTAACCCCTCTATCGTATAAAAGTCCTGAAGCAAGGCCGGGCCAGCATGCCCTAGCACGTGGTAGCTGCAAAAAGAGGGAGGAATTGAACATAATGAGACGTCCTCTTCTGATTTTATCATGAGGGAATCCCCTTCTTAAAAAGTGTGGTAGTCACTAAAAATAAAACCATGTAGACCAAATCACTCTCTTTAAAACAGTCACCCAATAAAACTATTACTTTTACTCTTCTAGCTAATAGTGCACTACGTAGTTAACATGCCAGCTAGTTACCTACAGTGTTGGGAAAGTGTGTTGAGATTTTCTCACCAGTTGTCATAGAGTGTGCAGAAGAAGCCTTGTAGCCGCTCTAGTGCGCTTTTGTACACTGGGGAGTCATACACGTCCAGCACCGGCTGGGAGATTCCTTTGTAAAGATAATAGAAATATAATTCACGCCCACATCTACAAATAGGTGTCACCACATTATTAAAGATGTACCTAAAATGAGATTCTTCTCCACGTCCATGACATCATACGCCCGGCTGAAGGTCTCACTGAGCCGAGAGAGATTCTCCGGTAGAAATAAGCTGTTATGGGTCCTGAAATGAGAAGTTTGATTGATTTAAAATCAGTACAGTTCTCTTTAGGAGAGAAATGGCTCTTGCTGGGAGACCTGGTTACGATATGTGAAGGATAGTTACTGTTTATTTGCTTGCAGAAACATTAGGTGTGTCTGTGTAGCCTAATTGGTGATAATCAGTCACATGGGCTTATTTTATAAATAACTATACAAGGCCATTTCTCACCAGTTGCCCAAATTAGCCTTATGCCAGATAGACACCACACCTGATGAGGGTGAGCAGATTTGGAAGGAGGGTCAGCAGTGGCTCTGTGGAAGGATTTCTGTAGATCGGGGCTCCGGCAGGAGAGTAACCCACTACGAAACCCCCGGCTTCGGCTTCGTCCACGTCTGCAGGCCAGCGTGCTCGCTTTACCACGCCCAGGATGGTGTACACGCAGAAACTAATCTAAGAGTAGAAAACGAAATAATCGGTTAATTGACGTGATTAATTACACAGATCATGGCACATATCGCATAATATGATATGTGCAGACTAGATGTTATACTTCTGATAATACTGATATAATGTTGACGGCGGCTGAGATTTACCCTTGATCTGTTGATTCCCATCTGATCCTCAGCGCCGGGTTCGGTGTTGACCTGATCAGCACCGATAAACTTGATGAAGCTTGCTGGATCTGATAGTACACTGCACCAAGGAGCAGTTATCAGAGATTCAAAAGAGGAAAAAAAAAAAAAAAAACTGAATAAGTAATTTTCTCAGCCTAGACATAGCTGTCTGAAATTATTATTCATATTTATATAATAAAATATTATTGTAATACAGGACAGTAAAAAAAATAAAAAAATAAATATTTCTCAGGTAAAAAAAAGCACCTGAGGCTGTGGGTATTCTTTTTCATGGTTTTAACAATTCTTTATCGTCTGTTTAAATGTACCTGTACTGTTCTCATACCCAAACCTTGATTTTTAAAAAGAGTCATAACATTTACACTACCAATTATATTACTTCAGTTCCTGGCTGTAACTAGTTGAGAAAGAGTTTCAGGTTGTAGATACATACACTGGTAGTTTTCAGAGTAACGAACGAGTTTTTCAGGAATTTCATGAGTTTTGTACGCCTTTGACACAAATATTAAATATAGAGCATACCAAACAATTTGACCTACTGCCATCAAGTGGACAAAAAAACTTAACAAAGCCTAAGAAAATGAATCTCACAGAGAAATGTTTTTACACCTTTAAATCGCGAGGGCAATCCTGGACGCCATTTTGTCTCAGAGCTGTTTTCCACTGCATAGGATTGTGAACTCTATTTTTTTTTTTTTTAATTTTCGAAATTAGGATTATTCACCATCGCGACAGCTTTATGGGACAGACATTTTTTTATCACCGTGCTCCCGGACTGAATTACTGAAGCAGTTCCATGAAATACATTTCTCCGGCAACCCCACAGACATTCACTTACACACTAAAAATATTGTACATAATTGTATATATTGGTATCTGGTGCACTGAGCACTTGGGCCACTTCTGTAATTGAACTGGAAATAGAACCGTGGTCCGTTTGTGTCTGCGGAAATCCGTAACTGAAATGTTCGTAAGTTAGGGACTACCTGTATACGTTTACATTGAGCATTTGGCAGAAGCTCTTATCCAAGCAACTTAGATTTTATCAAAAAAAAAAAAAATTTCACACATCTGAACGATTGAAGGTTAAGAGCCTTGCTCAGGGTCAACTTGATGGTGCTGGGGTTTGAACCTGGGACCTTCCGAACCGTAGTCCAACACTTTAACTTTTTCATTTACCCTTAAGTACGATTTGTACCTGCGCATCTCCTCCGAAAGCCAGCGAGTCGTTACGGGAGACATGAGCTCATCTAAGAAGGCCTTCTGCTTGTTATAGTCTTTAAACTGGTTGCTGATCAGCACCAGAGCCTCCATGAGGGCACACTTCTCCATCTGAGTCAGTAGCAGCTCATTGGTGAACAGCTCCTTCACTCTAGTGTAGAGCATGTCAAAGCATGGCTACAGAAAAAAAAAAAATTATATGCTGCATTCATGTTTTACATACAGTATATTTACAATTCATGTTCTTATTGATTTGTAAAATTTATTTTCCTATGATGTTAATTTTTTTTTTCTTTATACGTTTTACTTCCATCATTAGAACATTTTTTTTAACTTATTCCAGGCAGTGTACCAGAATAAACTCCGGATAATCTCGACACATCTTTATGATGGATGAACAGGCGTGCCTTCTGACGTTCTTCACCGCTCGGGTTCGAGGAGCCTGAAAAGTTTGCAATATCGGTTAGTATACACCCAACGCCTCCAAATCCCAAAATCTGTGTAATGAATGGTCATGTTCTCAAAGCCAAACCATTATAGCATAATATTCAACGGAAAATATATTAAATCACTAGAGATGGGGAGGGAATCAAGGAGTTGCATATCAATATTCATTTATTGCCAAATAAACTAACTCAAATAGATTTTTAAATACATCTATAATCTTAGAGATTGTGAGTTCTAACCTATTCATACATCGGCAGGCAGCAGAGCAGAGTTATAGTAGGAGCAAATAATTTGCTAAATTTGTTTAGAATTGTAAGAAGAAGAAAAATAAAAATAAATAAAAATAAATTAGACTGAATCAGGATATTTATAAAATTGCAATACTTGCGTATTGTGATAATCAGGTGTTCCCTGGTTCCCTATTAATCACCAGTGTTGGGTGTAACGTGTTACAAAGTACTTGGAGTAATCATATGTTATTTAAGTACTCAGTTATTTTTCCAAAAATGTAATCCGTTATTCAGACAATTTATGTAATCTGTCTACAAGCCCCGCCCCCGATAACCCACCCCCCTCTGTTATTCCTGCTGTTATACCCCTAGCTCACCTATGCGGCTTGACGAGGACCGATGCGCGGTAAGATGGAAACCTAATCACAGCGCCAAAACTTGCGATGAATCATGATGAACCAAACATACGGCCACCGCGCGAAATCGCGTAGGTGAGATTTTTAGATCGCGTAGGTGGGGTATTAGTAGTTAATAGATTATGGGCCAAACTTTGCTGAGTGGTGATGGTAGAATAATTATAAAGGTCTTGACTAAAACAACATGCATGAGGAGTTTTCATTTTCTGCAATGGAAAAGTTCTCTAACTAGTTACTTTTATCAGAAAGTAACGCTGTAATGTAACTGATTACTTTTTAAAGACAGTAAGTTTGTAATTTAATTAGTTACTTTAAAAAGTAACATCCCCCAAAAAACTGTCGCTAATGGGTCGTATTCTACAGTGTAACTATTTCAAGTACAGAAGTACGATATTAAGAACTATGTTATTATGGTGATAAGAATTTGATCTTGGCCTGAAATTCATATGGTTCACCAATAGATAAAAATAAATAAATATATTTAGTGGTGCAAACTCAACGTGATGAGAGGGGATAAGAAATATATTTGAACATAAATTCTTACCTTGCTTTCTTCAACCAGTTCAAATGTGATAGCAGGAAACAGCTTTAAGCAACACACAAAAACGAAGCAAAAATGTAAATTACACTTTGTCCTGAGAACTATTAAAGATTTATCAGCTGTGGTGACCAAATGATTTTTATCATCATTTTTATCACACAAAAAAATATGGCCTAAAACACATACCTTAAAGAAGACTTGAGGTAGAACTTCAGGGCGATGCAAGACAAAGGGGAAGAGAGTGGACAGGTTGGTGAGGATGCAGGACAGGATGACGGGATCCCTTGTCTCGTAGTTCACGACAGCATGCAGCAGCTCCATGCCTTGGTCAACAGGCAGCTTCTAATCAGGGAAAAAAAAAAAAAAAAGAGCAGAGCATGGTGTTAAGATGTGCTTACACGAACAAGAATAACTGCAAATTATTCCATAACACAAACTACATTTATAAAACAAACTTATATCATCCTAGAAAATGAAGGCCAATGTTTTTTGACCACTATATAATGGTGTGTAAATTAATGGCAGATTATCGCGTTATACCTCCTTTTCCAGGACTTTAAAAAGCTGTCCCATCACACTCTCTGTGAAAAAGGTCATGGCTTCCCACTGTGCCACCGCGGGCGAAAATGCCGAATACGTCCCTTCTCCTGCTTTAGCTTTATACATTTAAAAAAAAAAGAAAGGAAAAAATGTATATTAATTCATACATTTAGTTCATACCATTTGTGTAAGGCAACATTTGCTGGTTAAAATGATTGAAGAAAAAAAGTATAAAAAATAATAAAAAATAAAAATACATGACTGAAAAAAACAAATACTTTATCCATACAATGAAATACACAAACAAGAACAGCAAATTTGTCTTACGATTACAAACCAGAGTTAATATCTCAGAAGCATGCTAGATTTTCCATCTGCAAACTTTCCAAATGACTGTAATGTAATCTCAAATGGTGCATTCGAGAGCGACAAAACCACAATTTCGAAAAAGCTTGTTAGGCCTCAATGGGTTTGTGACCTAAATTAAACCCACAAAGTCCAGGCAACAATGCTCCACTGAAAAAGCTAGACATTTCAAAAGATCTTACAAGATTAGCTGTAACATTTTCCAGTGACAAAATTCCGGCCACTTAATCTTTCTGAAATAGTAACTCAAAACAAAATCAAAACTAAAAATATTATTTTAGTTTAGCGATCTTTATTTATGTAGTTCGTTCATTGAACGATGCGTGGCACCCAAACTTCTTCACATCTTACTCACTGAAACTAATGAGCTCATTGTGGCCTGTGAGGGGGCGGGGCTGCAAAACATTACCCAGCTGGTGTTAAATTATGGCAGAAGACCATGGACTTATTCCACTTTTTAATAAACGGGGGTAGGAAGCTCAGTTTGGGAAGCAAAGAGAAATGAGTAAAGGGACTGCATTAGCTGGCTACCAATGAACTCTCAGTGGCCTTTTGGCTACAGAGCCTCCTACGCTTTATGTCCACCTCGTCAACCTGCCGCTGCCATGGCTCACCAGCTTGGTGCCATTATGCCTGCTGGACCCTGCTTCTTTCATCTAAACTCTCCCTTAATACTTTAATTTGAAAAAACACTTACTAGCTCTTACAACTGCTTATAGAGACTATACCCAGGCACAAGGCGGGGTACACTGTGGACAGGGCGCCAGTCCATCACACACACTCATTCACGCACTAAGGGCAATTTGGGAATGATAATTAGCCTAGCCTGCATGTCTGAACTGTGGAAGGAAACCTACCAAGCACAGGAAGAAAATGCACACAGGCCCGAGGCAGGATTCGACCCCTCCTCCCTGGAGGTGTGGGGTCACAATGCTAACCACTACGCCACCATGCTGCATTTATTATCTTTTATGTCTAACTGATCCTTCACGAAACCCCTCCCCTAAAACACTGCATTCATCCTGCAAAGCCAGCATTTATTCTTAAAATTTTTAAATTTTCATTTCCCTGCCACTGGTCCTGATTTTCTGACTCTTTTTTGCATTACTACACTGAGATTTTGTTATCTCAATAAAACTAAACCAGATTATGACAAATATACCTTTACACTTCACATACTGGATGTAACAACAGTTATCATATAGCCAGGGTGTGATATAAAACATTTAGAAACGGTCAAAGTGTAAACTCACACAGAGCACTTCCGGCGCTGAGGGGTGAGTTGAGCTGATATCGTAACCATTCCCCAGCAATCTGGAAGGCTTCAAGAGGGGCGATCTTACACGAACTACGGATGACGTCACCCTGCTGGGCCCGAAAAGCTGTAAAAGGAAGAATATATATGTTGTAAAAAGTGTACATCCTGTACATGATACCTACAGGTAATGCGACAGTCTGCTTACAATGAAAGAAAGCATTGAAGTCCTCGTCGCTGTCGAAGTCCACGCGGGAGTACTCAGAAGCCGTGCTGTCGTTCTTCGATGGGAATCCTGACTGCAAAAGAAAAAAAAATATATATATATATATATTTTTTTTTTTTTTTTTTTAACCACTACGGTGCAAAAAAAATTTCCTTTAAAAAAAATTTCGCTCACCTTTACAAGGTTGGTCATGGTTGCGTTTAAATATTTAACAGCCATCTGGATGAGCACAGGCTCCTTAGATAAAAGCTCATGTCTGAACATGTTACCCCAGGTGGTCTGAGTGCAAGATCTAAGAAACTGTTTGCACAGCATCATCAGAATGAATGATTTGATTTGATTCGGTTCATTTCACAGTTCGAAAGCTGATTCGTCTGCAGTTTACCTGACTAGGGTGAGTCGTGAAGGCCAGGAATGCTTCCAAGTATTTACTCAGGTTAGCAGGAACCTCCATTTCCACTGGTGAGCCCTGTGTGTAAAACATGATCATCGCAATCATTTCCCACGTGACAATATTGAATGAACGACGATATGAAATGCCAAGTGAGACAAGAAGACGCTTACCACTAGAGCACAGAGCTGACTGCCTAGAGCACACAGAACCTGACATAATCTCTTTAGGAAGGTGTATCTCGTCTCGCTTAGCCCCACGTCCACTGATCTACAGGGGAAAAAAATAATATGTTTAGTCTAAAATACGTAACAAACAACACATAATTTATTAGTACTGTGCTAAAGACTTGAAGCACCCCTTATCTCTTTATAGTGAGTTAAATTAAAATGATGTAGTTACATTAAATAAATTGAACAAATGTTTTATTACTAGGGATGCACCGAATGTTCGGCAACCGAAATTATTCGGCCTAAAATAGGCAAAAAAAAAGCACTTTCGGTGTGCTTGACTTTATTAAAATGACGTTTTTAATGATGCGAACAAATAGTAACCCGCGTAGAGTGAGAGGCACGCGCTTTATGCAGCAAACACGTCAGCAGCGTGGAAGCACTTTAAAGTGTCAGAGAAAGAGGCAAAAGCGGCCTTTGCAGACACTGTTCTGCTGAATTGTCCAGAGGGGGTGCATCTGCAAAAACGTACAGCACGTAAGTTTAATTTATCACTTAAAATCAAGACACCCCGAACATCATGCAGAGTACGAAAAAGACACGGCGGCGGCTACGGTTACAGCAGCAGCGAATCCACATTTTTTTCACTATTTAATGCACATTTGTTGTTGTAGAGTTACATTCTTTCAACAGTTAGTTATAGCCCTAACATAGGCTATTCAAGAAGGGGGGCTTCAAAGATGGCCAAATAAAAATATTTGTTTATTTTACTAATTTATTTATTTTAAGTTATTTATTTTTAAGTATTGTGCTTTGTTTGTATAATATCTGCTGGAATGTAAAAAAAAAAAGTTTAGTGTTAAATAAATTTTGAAATTGTATTTTTGTTATTTGATTTATTTTTCTGAAAAGCAACACAAAATAGTAAAAAGCTAATTTTTACTATTTAATAAATAATTAATATAAATTGGCAAAATAAATGGAATAAATAAATTTCGGCTTCGGCCAAGAATTTCATTTCGATGCATCCCTATTTATTACAGGCTGCAAAGTACCTTAAGATACAAATTTTAACAATTGCTGTTTTTTTTTTGTAACAGCTCTAATCATTCGTCATCATCAGCACCTGTTTCTTGTTTTGTCTGAAAGATCGGCATCTCCCTCATCTTCCATTCAATTTAAATCCTCACCAAATGAACTTTCTGCATTTACATTTTTGAATGTTGCGTCCCATCTGCAACGGTTTCTCACTTGTTTGTACCTTAAGTTCGATGTTTTTTAAGCTTGAATGATTCATAGGTGTGGCTGTGTGGCTTTGTGGCTTAACAAACAAAACATATTCCTCTGAAACTGCTCAAGTACAGAAACTGGGCCAAAAATGTGCTTCAAGTGCTGGGACGATATTCCTCAAGGCTACATTAAAGTCTACAAAAAGTCTTTGGAAGAAATGAGGCCTGGCTGACACAGTATGCTGTATGCTCATAGTGCGCATATATACAAAATTCTGTCTCTCTCACATAATTAAACAATTCCTCAAAAGTGTATTGCAAAACAAAGACTTACTGAGCAGCCGATAGAATGTAGTGTATGGCCACGTCATCAAACAGCACCATGAGGGGCTTTCTGTCCTCTAGTTTTCCCTAACAAAGGCAACAAAGAATAGAACGAACAGGTCACACACATTACACCTACTACATTGCATCAATCGATATACTCCAGACATTGATATCTGTGCCACGTGATTGGCTGATTGAATAACTGCAAAGATAACTTCCTAATATAGTGATCAGTGAGAACTTGAAACATTACATTATTGCATAAAATAAGTTTTAGAAGCACTGAGAAAGGCACTGACCTTCCTGCTGATTGCAATAAGCAGGCACTCAGCAGCCTCCAGCTGAAGCTCTAATTCACTCAGGAGCAAGCACAAAATCTCTAGTAAACGGCAGTTGTTGTTTGTGATGTGGACCAGTGCAACCCAGTCTATGTACCCGGCCAGAGTGTTTAAGGTCGTCACGGCAACCCGACAATGAGCTTTGGCCTGATAATTGTAAAGGAAAACATTTTTATTAAATATTACGATTACACGATAACACGTTAAACATTGTACATTGTTCATCTGTAAACAAGAATCAACACAGCCTGAGCCTTACCTTTAACTCCTGTCCTGGGATTATTTTCTAAGGAACAAAACAGAGACCATTCAAACATTAAGAACAAATAATAAATAAAAAAAATCCATTAATGATAATGAGATCAACCCGACTGTAACAGCCTACCAGCTTCCTGTACTCATCGACATGCTGCTGCAGAATGGTCAGGAGGAAGCTGAAGATGCTGTCCATGTTCAGTGTTAGCGTGTGCTGGATGTCTCTCCGGCGCTGCTGGGGCAGAGTCTGAAACGTGATCACGTCCTCGGCCAGCCGCAGCAGGATCAACATCACCAGCTCCGTCTGCGTCTCCTGAACGAGGCAAAAAAAATGATGCAGTGAGCAAAACGAGCATTTATGCAATAATTGAAGCAGATGAACGTTTCCCTACCCCGAACGTTGTGAGCGTTTCCATCTCTTTCAGCATGTCTGGCCACTGCTGAGGCCACTCTCTCTTAATCATCTCCACCACAATCCTCGAAAGAGCATCCTTAATATGGCTCTCCTCCTCCAAGATGGGATACGTTCCCTAAAGTAGTACATAAAGACTAATCAGTGTTTGCAAGTTGGGGGTTGCGTACCAAATAATAGGGTAATAATGATAATAACTAGGTCTTATACCTAAAGAAAAACGTCAGATATAGTACTTTACACATAGATACCAGTAACTAAGATCTTGCTTTAAATCAAACATGTGAAATAACTACTAAAAAAAAAAAAAAAAAAAAAAAACTGACAATAAAAAAAGTGGAAGTTCACACTGATTTAAAAAAAAAAAAATTGTACACACCTGTTTGAGTGTAAACCGTACAGATAATAAAGAGACTTAGGTTGGACAATTTTTTAGCATAGGTAAGTTTAGGTCACCAAGTTGAGAGAATCGGTTTAGTCTAATATGAGAACTATAACAATGAACAAGGTGTAAGCTTTTGCTTCTCTTTTTAAATTAAGCTAACTAACGCATAACAATGTGAGGTTGTTTTCATAACTAATGGATGACAAATGTGTGTCTAAAAAGCATAGTTGACCAAGCAAACCACTGTTCCTTCATATGAAGTGTTTGTACTGTTACAAATGAGATTGAATTCTGCTAGAAACCTGGCAACCCTATGTCCAACTCACACTGGTCAGCATCTCCATGGTGCAATCTTTCAAGTGGACTTTCTCTTGCTGTGGCATGTTGTTCCATTGAAACCTGGATAGACGACATTCAGAACTTCAGAGTATATTCCATACAGGAATATAAGAAAAAATTCTATATATCGGTTTAAAGTCTTACTTACTTTATAACATGTTCCAGTATTTGGAGTCCAAAATGTCTCACCACTGCTGTCTGGGATTTGTCTGCTAACTGAAGGCCACATGGTATACAGTACGGGCATTTTTCTTTAAATTCCTCGCAAAACTGAAACAGAAAATAAATATTTAGTGAAAGGGAAAAAATTACAACTAAACTACAAGACAGAACAACCATATTGGTCGAGCTACTATAATGTCATTGTTTAATATATTTTAATTACGTTGTTTTACTGGCTTTTTCCTTGTGTGTGTAAAAAAAAAAAAGACTCGATAAATAGTCATTTTATTTTTCAGCACTGGCTTGTGTATTACATATACATACAAGGTCTTATCAGTGCCTTCTGTTTAAGGCCACTTTCTCCACAGTCGCTGCTGTGCAACTGTGAGCGTATTACATTAGTTAATTTTTAACTACGGTGCATGCGAAAATAGATCCCTCACTTGTGATTTACCTTTTGTTTTGGGGTCTGAGGGTGTACCTGGTGCTAAAACAACTCACGAAAAAGCAAAAACCTCTTTCCTGTTCTGGCACCTAGGTGGTGGAATGAACTTCCTTCAAATGTCCGTACAGCAGAGACTTTGACTATCTTTAAACCGGTGAAAATCAGATGGATGGCGACTCAAGACGCATCTGTTTCTCCCTGCCAAAAAAAAAAAAAAAAAACTCTTTCCAGTTGTGTTGGACTAATGGCACTTAGTTAGTAAGCACTTTTTGTAAGTTGCTCTGCGTAAGAGCGTCTGCCAAATGCCTAAATGTAAATAAACCAAAGTGTTTCTATAGGAAAGTGAAATTTTCTTAAAGATCACTAGTCTAATAAATCTATGTTTCATCATTACTAA
Organism: Clarias gariepinus; assembly: GCF_024256425.1. Lineage (NCBI taxonomy): Eukaryota > Metazoa > Chordata > Actinopteri > Siluriformes > Clariidae > Clarias > Clarias gariepinus. Next base: position 16,073,400 of record NC_071119.1, read on the forward strand.
TGATGAAACACAGATTCACCACTATGAGCCTAAGAGTAAACGGCAGAGTATGGAACAGAAACATGCTAAATCGTCGACCGAAAAAAAGTTTAAAACTTGTCTGGAAAATTGACGCTTACAGTTAGCTAGGATTCTCAAAGGCCAGTATTGGAATATTATCAGGAAAAAGGGTTAACAATCAACAGTGCTCGTTACAGTGAGACACTTATTGAAAAGGTTGAAACCTTGAAAACCTGCAAAAACTTCGCGTTGAGGTGTTAAAGCATCCTCCCTATAGTCTTGATGTCGCTCCATCTGATTTTCACCGGTGCTGCCCTATTAGGACGAAGATTCAATTCTGATGAAAAAGTGCGTTCATGGCTTATAGCTCACCCTAATCGATTTCATCAATGAGGGAATATTTTATTAATGAGTTTCATATCCAGACTAGGCAATATGATTAACTACATTTTATTTCAATAAAAAAAAAAAAACTTTCCATACTTGACCAAGCAAAATAATTAAAAATGGGTCACAAAGACAAAAAAAAATTGCATAGATGAATAAGATCATGTGTTTTTCTTCCTCATGCTGTTTCAACGGTCGATTAAGATCGTGAAACCGTGATATTTCGAGGCTAGGTTTTCATACCGCGTTAAAATATCAAACCGTAGCAGCTTTAACGTTACATGTGGCTCATGTCAGAGAGCAGCAGCACCCTGATTGATTCCTAAATGCTGTTCTACTGTGCATACAGGGGGCATATACACTCGCATTACCCACAATGGATTTATAATGCAGATGTGCAGCGCAGGCAGATGTGCAGTTAGCTGCCGAAACATACCCAACTTATCAATCTGTTAGCTATTAGCTGTATAAATGACCAACACTGTAAAACATTAGCTCTAAAGCTAGTTCTAAACTGTATCCGTTTATTCCGTTACTCTGAAGCGCGTGCAGGTTTAACCCTCCTATGTACATATTTAATTTAAATTTCAAATAAAACCGTTAGCGTTTAGCAGCCCTCAGTTCGCCGGTTAGCTTAGCGCCGTTAGCCATGTAGCTAACCGCTTCTCCTCCCTCCTCCACGGTACCTTTAGAGCCTCGAGGCGATACCGCTGACTGGACTCCGCGTCCATCATGACGGTCACAGCCTTCACGAGCTGCTCGCACATCGCGACCACCGGCTCCGCCATGACTGCTTATAACCGCTCACTGAGCAAAGCCAGCTAGCTGCACACGCGCTGACGAGCTGCCTTAAAGAGAGCAGAGGATAGGAGCTGTGTGAGCGACAGCGTGCATGTAGCTGCAGTGCCGGGCGCCCCGTGGGATCATGGGAAATGGAGTTCTTCCCCGGGACGCCATTATGAATAACTTCACGCTGTTACGATATATGAATGGGGAAGATATAGCGTGATGTTTGGGGAGATTCGCCGCATGATGGCGCGCGCGCACAGCGCAAACGTTTGCACGTTAATCCATATGAGTTTTAATGAGTTTTATTTGAAACTAGTGTAAGTAGTGTAATTTGACTGGAAAAGATTTTGTAGAAATAGTTAAAAGGTTAAAGCCAAAAATAAGCTGATCGACTTTAATGTAATCGGTGATATTATCATTTTAGGTTGAACATGTACATGTCTTTCTGTAAGGAGCCGCTCTGGTGACATTCGGGAATATTCTATGTGTCACCACAGCGGCTGGTGTTTTTTCTTCCATTTTTTCATGGGAATTATTCATTATTAGAATAAGTTAGGGGGAAGAGCTCAGAGCCAACAATAGCGTTCAGCACAAAACCTTTATCAGCCTTTTTCAGCGTCACAAACTTATAATATAAAACATTATTTAAAGAAAAATGTAAAACTATAAAGTGTTTCGGGGTGAGTAGCACCTCTAAGATCCTACTCCGTTCTCTCCTCCTCGCGCGCACACTTCCGCAGCGCGCACCGCGCAGCAACTCTTAAAAGGCAACATACATACATAAAGTGGTATACAACATCGTAGTGGCCGTTACAAAACCAAATACAAACAGCCTACTTAAGCGCCAACAATATCAAACTTGCGGATTGTTTAACAACAACGGGTGTGTAAAGAAATGTGTCGTGCCCTAAATTCACCTCGTCTCAGTCAGGGCAATCCCTGCACGAGCGTGTGACGTATCTGTAGACAAGAAATTCTGAGAACCCGGAAACGTAATTTGAAATCAGCTGTCTTTTTTTTTTATTACGAACGTGACAGTTCTTGGTCCTTCAGCAGACGGATAGATGTAAGGAAGTCAGCAAGAGACAGTCACGTAGTACAAGAAATTGGGAAAACACGCATTCGTCACAGATAGTCACAGGTGCTACACAAATGGCAGCAGTTTTCATACTGACTTGGATGTATGGATGTAACATATAAACCTTAGGGAAGGTATTTGTTACTAATAGACTGAAGGTATATCAGTTTAGATTTTACTAAACCTTTGTTAATAGAGTTTAAAATCAGAAAAATATCTGCTCTGTAAAAAATAAACGTGAATTTTACGGGAAAAAAACGTAATTTTGCCAGAAATTTACCATACGGCAACATTATTGGTTGTACAGGATTGCACTCATTATACATTATATTTTATGAATTTTAATATTTTTTTCTACGATTTATAGCCATCTATTTAACATGTTTATGTTATATTAAGACAGTTTACGATAAAAAAAACTGGCAGCTGTGGTTGGCAGAAATTTATCATAAAAAATACGGTAGGAACATTATTGGTTGTACGGGATTGCACTCATTATACTGTATATTTTAAGGATTTTAATAGTTTTTTCTACGGTTTATAGCCATCTAATATACATTAACCAAGGACTTTAAAGTCGTGAATGGTATTCGGCCCTTTGATCACTGTGGCAAGCACTTTGCCCGCCGCCACTGCTCACCAGCCTGTGCCCGCATGCCAGCAGGGCACTGCCCACCAGATCTGCACGTGCACACCTTTCTTTCCCTTTTTCCCTCCCTCCCTCCTTTAATCCTTTCCTTCCCTAATTAAAATTACCCCGTTTCCGTAAGACCGCGCCACATCTCCGTGTTTGTTGTTGCCCCCCTTGTTTGTGCCAAACCCATTACAAAATACATGAACATATTTAACACCCCAGTGCAGTGTGCACTTAAAAACCAAAATGCAGAACAGAGGACATAAACAGTTTTAACGTGTGATAAAATCATTTTTTTGTGTAAAGTTGTAATAAAAGCCCTTCTATAAAATCATATGTTTAGATTGTCTGCCCAAAACACTTAAAAATGTCCACCCTGACATTTGTATATTTGATTTTGAGAATTTAAATATTGTTTTGCTGTCTTTATTAAAAAAAATACATGGGACTATGCTGATGTTCAAGTCTTAAATAAATTTTGATGGGTTTTGATAACTTGATTTAGGGTTGTATTCATCAATTAGTATAAAAGTATTCTTAATAGTTTCTTAACAGTAAAATCTGAATGCTTACTGTAGCAAAGTAACTTCTATCTCTTTTAGCTCCCAGCTAGTGTGATAAAATAAATTCTGTGATCACAGAATTTATGAATGAATTTACTGAAATAGTCCACTAATGACAGCCATTGTGTAGCAAGCATGGTAGTGTAGTGGTTGGCACTGTTGCCTTGCACTTCCAGGGTCCAGGTTCGAATCCCGTCTGTGTGTGCATGGAGTTTGTATGTTCTCCCCGGGCTTAATGGGTTTCCTCCAGGTACTCCAAACTCGGTTTAGCTAACAATTTTTTACAAAGGACATGACAAAAACACATACCTGGGATGAACATCACCATAAGTTGGTTATATTGCAAATTATTAATGATGTGTGACAGTCTTAAATTAAATAAACAGAGGTTTAGGGTTTACAAGCAGCCTAATACATTCTTCTCAATTTATTTTCACAAATAACACATACTAAAAGGACTGGAAGCTTACAAACAAAATAAACAACTTGTGTATAGTATAAAATTTTAGTTTTATGCTTAACAATCTTACCAAACCTAGTTATTATTATTATTATTATTATTATTATTATTACCATAAATAATGTTCATGAGAGTCACTTTATCATTGACTAAACATATGTACTTTTTTATTTTATATACATTTATTTATTATTATTATTTTTATACTATTGGTGTTTGTTTTACAATCTACTCCTGTTGTTTTCATGTGCCTTACTTCTAAGCTTCGGCAATACAAATGTAAATATTCGTCATGCCAATAAAGTACGTACCTTTGAATCTTGAAGCTTGCCCAGATAGCACACACACGTCACGTAGATCTCTATGCGACGTTGTCTTTTTCATCTGGCAGATGTCGCCGAGACGTCCGTGAACGACGTTTAGCCTACATATTTAAGACGTGAATGAATTAAAACGACCTGATCCGCTCTTTAGACGAGGTTAATCAGCTGCCAAATATCTGATTCATGTCGGATAGACATTGTTTTATTAAAACACCCCCCTCCCCCATTATTTTATGTGAAGGAAGGAAGCATAAGACAAACGGGATAAAACTGAGATTTTTATTTTATATTTAATAAAAACACTGTTTTACACCAGCAGCAACTTACAAATGAGGTCTCAATTTGAAAAGATGTGCAAAATATAAAACACCACAAACAAGTATTAATCATAGAAAAAAAATTATACACCAACAGAAACGTTTTGTACTTTAACTGTACGTTATGAATTTAAATATGACCAGATACAGTTGGTCAGGAAACTCTGAAGTCAGATGCAGACAGGACACTTTTCAGTCACAAACTGCTGTGAAAAAATACAGAGATAGATTCAATTAAAATTCATTATACTTAATTTATCAAATGTACAATATTTATACTTTGTTCCTCTCGCTTCACAACTATATCGGTAGAAGGATGCTGAGGTTGGAACTGCCAGGCAGGAGGTCTAGAGGAAGACCAAAGAGGAGATTTATTGATGCAGTGAGAGAGGACATGAAGTTAGTTGGTGTGAGAGAAGAGGATGCAGAGGATAGGGTTAGATGGAGGCAGATGATTCGCTGTGGCGACCTCTGAAAGGGAACAGCCGAAAGACAAAGAAGAGTTCCTCTCGCTTCACAACTCATGAGAACAGACCGAAACCAGAACCGAACCGCAAATTGAGCACGGGCATATAACCGTTGGTATTTTAAGCGTGATTAAGAATTACAAGAAATAGCTTAAACCAAAATAACGTGACTAAACATCGCTAAACAGCAGGTGACATTTATGTTCAGTATTTTGTTTTTTATTTAAAAAGATGGGAATTAATTCCTACTTACCTTTTCCACATGCCCGCCAAACGTTTGTCTTTTTTTTTTATTCAACAATTGCACAATTTACAAGAATATTAATCTCCATTATGAAAATAATAAATTGTACATTTTTCAACATTTCGAGTTTTTTAACATAAACAAAACAAACATAAATAAGACTCACATCGCATTTTGCCAGGGGAAGTACTAGTTTACAAAAATATATCAAAGTGTTTACAAACATTCACAGTTTTTTTTGCCTTTTGATTAAGAGAATGCTTAATCGAGTTGACATATTGCTTGACCTCATTGTGAAACGCAATAAAAGATGTTTTTGAATGCGTAAACTTACATTTATGAATGTGATATTTTGCCAACAGAATAATGAGATTAATAATAAAAGTTTCATTAGGCATAGTCCTAGTTCTATTGAAGTCACAAATGCCAAAAAGAACATCCTTCCAAAATAACTTAAAATCTTTCTCTATTTTTTTAGCAATAAAATTACAAATGTCAGACCAGAACCTTTGGACAAAGGGGCAGTGCCAAAACAGATGGGTAACTGTTTCAATATTCACAGAACAAAAAGTGCACATTATATCAATATCTTTTTACAATTTTTTAACAATATGATCATTAGACGGGTAAAATTTATGAATTATTTTAAATGATATTTCTCTAATTTTATTGGTCAGCAGGTATCGACTGGGTAAGAGCCAGACCTTCTTCCAGTCAATGTTTTGCACAAATCTATTCTGGTATGGAACCACATATGAGACTGTGACAATATCTGTTTTAAATAAGTATCTAATTAGTTTATTGTTCTTTCCATTGTTACAGGAAAGACAACTCTTACCAACTGAAGTGTCAGTCAGTGATAACAACGTTGGTTGTTGTGATCTTGGTTGAGCTCTAAATAACATGCAGACTCCAGAGGAAATTGCTCCGAAGACTTTGGCATAATCTCCAGGAGACACAGGAATTTTGTATTCTTCTAGAAACTCACTATAAGAGTAAAGACAACAAGTTCTGTTAAATAATTGGTCAACAAAAATAATGTTATTATTAAACCAGTAATCAATAAACAAAGATTTGTGTTTAAACAGAATGTCTTTGTTGTTCCATATATAATATTTGTTGGGCGAAAAGTTATGCTTGAAAATAAGAGACCAAGAAAGGAAGGCCTGGCGATGAAAGGATGACATTTTTATCGGGACTTTATCAATATTGTAATTACATGTTAAAAAAAAGCTCAACCCACCCAGTTTTGACAGAATATGACAGGGTATGACATTCCAAATAGAGTTAGGGTTTTTAAAGAAGTGTTTTAACCAATTTACTTTAAAAGTATTATTAAGAGTACAGAAATCAATAAAGTTTAATCCACACTTTTCATAGTCATGTGTTAGAACAGATTTCTTCACATGATGAGTTCTATTTCCCCATAAAAAGTTAAAGAGTAGCTTGTCAATCTCAGTAATATGTTTTTTGTCCACAAATAGAGATAGTGCTGGATAAGTTAACCGTGATAAACCTTCTGCCTTAGACAGTAGGGATCTGCCTCTGAGGGAAAGATCCCGTAACAGCCATTGGTTCAGCTTTTTTTTTGTTCTTTGAATAATAGGGTCAAAGTTATATGAAGTCCTTTTTTGTTGGTCCTTGGTAATTGTGATACCTAAATGAACAAGTTAATTTTTAACTGGAATACTACAAATGGAAGATTTCGTGCAGTCCTTGATGGATATGATTTCACACTTATTGATATTCAGCCTTAAGCCAGAAGCCATGGAAAATTTTTCTATAGTATTTATTGCTACAGAGACTTGATTTTCATCTCTAAGAAAGAGAGTGGTATCGTCCGCTAGTTGAGATATAATAAGCTCTCTACCCAATATATTGATGCTGTTTATTTCACTTGATTTAATATGATCAGACAAAAGCTGGGCTACCAGTAGAAAGAGGTAAGGTGAAGCCTGGCAACCTTGTCGGATGCCTCTAGAGACATTGAATCTGGGAGACATACCACCTATTAGTCTAATTGAGCTATTACTATTGTTATATAGACTTTTAATAGCTGAGGGAAAAACAACACCAAATCCGAATTTTTTAAGAGACTGTAAAATGAATGGATGTTCAACGGTGTCAAATGCTTTGTAGAAATCTACAAACAGCATGAGCCCACCCTCCTCTACCATTTCTGGATAATCTAAAATATCTAAAATGAGCCTAATGTTATTTCCTATATGCCTTTTGTTCATGAAGCCTGATTGTGTTTCGTCTATGATGGAATCCAAAACAGACCGTAATCTTCTGGCCAATAAGAGAGCTAAGATTTTATAATCGTTGTTAAGTAAGCAAATTGGGCGCCAATTATCTAAAAATAATTTGTCCTTGTCAAACGCTTGTCTTCTCAACAAACTGTTCTGCTTCTTCTTCTTTTTGGTTTAACGCCTGCTTGCATCCGTAAGTGTTGCACTACCGCCACCTTCTGGTTGATTCTCCTTTGGTATTTCTCTACTCTATTTCCAAATTATTTATATATACTGTATATTTCCCATCTACATACCAGCAAATTTTGGATGATAAAGATACGTCGTATAGACGTAAAGACGATGTGTCATTTAACAGCATAAACAGGCGATCTACAGACGATCAAAATACCTCCAGGCTGCCTCAAGTCCCCTTTTCTTGTTTTTTTTTTTTTATGTGTATGTGCGTATGGAGCCCTGTCTTTGCCCCTCAACTATAAAATGTAAATATTAATCTCAATTTTGCTGAATAAAAGGATCTGGCTTGCATCAGTCACATGACTGCCATTGACCAATGCTCGGCCTTGAGGGCAGAGCGCGCTCGTTACGAGCCGGGTACGAGCTCACAAAGTGCACGCGCATTTTCTACAGGCTGGGTGGTGCGGAGCTGAAGGAGAAGCAGGCAAATTAATTGGAAGGTGCAGACTGCAGCAAAACAGTAAGTAGGATGTACAGCGCACACTATAGTCTATAACAACAAATGAATTGAAATAAATGAGCGTGCTGTTTGTGCAACAGCGGGACAAACATTACCTGTCCTTTTATGAACTGCACAAGTAGTGGTGGTCATTAACTGCGTGCTAACTGGGTATAAGGGTGTTACAGGGGGTCTGTAGCTCTGTCCACCGTTTTAGGGAACATGTTTTGTTTTAAAGTAAGTTACAGGACTTTTCCCTTCTTTTCTGGAGGGCTCTTATTTCACTAAAACGATCTAATATGAATATCCACAAAATTGTGGATTATTATATTTATGATATTAGTAAATTTAATAAGCACTGCATTTACTGCAGTCCCGACCTGATGACAGTCATACAGTATGATGCAATTCCATATTAGATTCGTCATAAATGTGAGTTGTTGTTATTCAGCCTGTTCTATCTTTTTTAACTTTGAGCACCCGCCCCTTTAAACTGCACGGTCCTGTGGGTGAGTGACGGCGCCCTAAGCCAATGAGTGATTGACGCCGCTCTGACCCAAAGACGTTTAGCATTGTCAGGTTGACAGTACATTTGCCAATTAATGTTGCTTATTTATTAATAATAAGTGAATTAATGGGTAATATTAATTATGTTTTTAATTATTAATTATTTTTTTAAATTAAAAAAATCACTATTTCTTTCGGTCATGTGACCCTGGGATCCCAAACTTGTGCCAAAATAATTTACTTAAACAGACCTACAGGGTACACCTCATTTTATCCCAAGATATGTCTTGATTGATTTTTATGTAATTCTTTATTTAAAAACAAAAAAAAAATAAAAACACTTTCTTCAATAGCTTCTAGAACAACAATGGACTGTTCACTCTGTTGCAGTCTGGGAAGCGACTCCGCTCCCTGAGGGCCAACACAGAGAGACTGAGGAGGAGCTTCTTTCCGCAGGCGATAAGGTGTCTCAATCATCACACCACCACACAAGACTAATACCATCCTGTTGAAACTCCACGGCACAAACCACTTTAAATAATGCACTTTACAAAGTTACTTTTTATGCATACTTGCACACCACAGCCATTTAAATATTCTAAATCTGTTGACAAATTTCTATTTTCTTTTTTATACTTTTATACTTGATATATTGATATTTTGCTTTTTTTTATAGATATCTTGTTTTTATTTGTAAAGTTTATTTTACTATTACTTTGTACAGTACATTTGCACTAGTTAATCTTATTTTCTAACGTATTTCTCTTATTACAGTATATTTTACTTTGTACAGCATATTTTACTAGTTAATTTTATTTTTAAAGTATTTCTTTCATTTCTTATTTTACTTTGTACAGCATATTTTACTAGTTAATTTAATTTTTTAAAGTATTTCTTTCATTCCTATTATTTCTTATGTATAAGCTTTTACTATTCTTTTCCTTTAAGGTCACTAGCAGTCGTATAAGCATTTCACTGCATATCGTACTGTGTATGACTGTGTATGTGACAAATAAAATTTGAATTTGAATTTGAATCATGTGACCTAGTAAACACAAACTAGTACCAAAATAATTTAATCGGAGACCCCTAGAAGGTACACCTCTTTGAAACCCAAGAGATGTCTTTGTTGATTTTTATTTAAATTTCATTTAGTCAATATATCTTCAATAGCATCTTGGTCATGTGTCCCCAAACAAGTACCAAAATAATTTACTTGGACACCTCCACAAGGTACACCTCTTGGTATCGCAAAATATATCTTAATTAATTTTTACTTAAATTGTTATTTTAATAAATCACTTTCTTCATGTTCTTCATTTAGGTCATGTGGCACGGTGACCCCCACAATGAACACCTCTTCGTAGTCCAAAATATGTCTTTGTTGATTTTTATTTTTATTTAAATTTCATTGTCACTATTTCTTCAATACCTTCTAGGTCATGTGACTTTAACCTACAGTAGTACCACATAATTTACGTGGATACTCCCACAAAGTACAGCTCTTTGTATCCCAAAATATGTCTTCATTGAGTTTTATTTCATTAAGTCGCTCTTTCTTCAACAGCTACTAGGTCATGTGGCCCTGTGATCCAAAACCTGTACCAAAATAATCTATCTGTTCATCCCCACAAGATACTGAAGTCAGTCAAAATTTTATTAAGAAAGATATAAACAGATATATGTACTGTGTTCTATGTGATGTATATACTGGGAGAGACACAGTTAAAAAATGTATACACACTTCAGGAAAAGAAAAAGGTATGATATTTATAATGTTCATATATTATTATTATTATTATTATTATTATTATTATTTTTATATCATATATATTGTACATACCAATATATTAATAGTGTATAGCATAATCTTTCTCTTTTCCTAAACTGTGTGGCAAACTCTATATGTATTTTTTCCTAACTAATTTAATATCTGCCTTACTAACAGTAACCGCTCACCCAGTTTGTAAAGGAGGTCCAGATACTAAAGGAATGAAACAAAGTGATTTATAAAAGTAAAATTTTTAATAAAAATTAGCTAAGCCATATTTTGATATACAAAGAGGTGGTCACAGGGTCACATTACCTAGAAGCTATTGATGAAATATTGAAGAAATATAGTTTTTTTAAATCAAAATTTAATTAAAAAAAATCAATGACATTGAATAAAGACATATTTTGTGAGTAGCAAGTATCACTTTTCGTTTGTACAGAGATTTGTCGGTGGTCCCTAAAATACTATTTCTGAATGTGTTTTGAGTTACTTGTGACCAGTAACAAGTTACTTAAGCCATGGAGCTGCTACTCCACTCTCAGGGCCGTTATCTTCTTGTGGACATGCTGAAACCGGGCAGTAAAGATCCTCTGTTGTGTTAAGTGACAGTATAAAGATTCACTTTTAGTAACTACAGTACTATATACAATTGAAGAATGGAGAGAAGATAACCAGGAGATGGCTAGTGTACAGTAAAAAAATAAATCACTGTGTCGTGTGCTTTTGTAACTGCTTGTTTGTAGACAGACCAAAATGTGAAATACTATTTGTTTGTTTCTTCTTTTTTTTTAATCCATCTATCCAGACATCCATAAATTTTCTCTCTGTCTCACACACTGCCGATATGTAGATCCAGGAGATGAGTCCGTAAATTCGAGTAAAATTGCAGGCTTGACTTATCCCATGCGAATGTGCCACACAAAACTCAATTATTATAGGGGGTAATTTCTAAATCACATGAGGTCCCCAAGTGATAAGCACTGCGTTGTGGGCAATGTTTTGTGGGTAATGCAGTCCAAAGCATTGCACTGGACTTGCACTGGACTACACTCCCGTGGCTATACCCCACGTGTGTTGTGAAGACACGCTCCACAGAAATGGGGGGTCGGGCTCAGCAGAGATCATAAGCATTTAAAGGAGCATGTACTGAAACAGGTTGCTAAAAAAAGAGCTAGTTTTTACCAGTTAAAAATAGTGTTTTTTTACACAACCATTGAGAATTTTTAATTAAATATATTAGAAACTTTTCATTAGGACCCTAAAGAATCACATTAACATTTAAAAATGGGGCTGGATGACCCCTTTAAGAGGAACCAGATTTTAAATGGAACCCACCCTCATCTTTATCAGCATTGCTGTGATTGCAGCAATATTTATTTTTTATATACAGGTGCATCTTAATGATTTAGAATATCAATGAAAAATGTTGATTTATTTCAGTAATTTAATTCATTAAGTGATAAGTATATTATAGATTCATTAGACACAGCTATAGATGTTATGTTTTTTTTAATGTTGTTGATTATGGCTTACAGCTAATGAAAACCCCAAATTCAGTATCTCAGAAAATTAGAATATTACTTGAGTCCAATAAAAAGGAGATTTTTAAAACTGAAAGAAATGTTGGACTACTAAAAGGAGAAAAATGTACAACACTTGATACTTGGTCAAACTCCCTTTGCATGAAGTACTGCAGCAATGCCCTGTGGCATGGAGGAAATCAGTCTGTGTTACGGAAGCCCAGGTTCACCTGATAAAACAGAGTGGACCAACACTAGCAGATGACACGGCTCCCCAAACCAGCACTGACTGCAAAATTAACTTTCATTTAAAAAAAGGACTTTGGCCCACTGAGCAACAGTCCAGTCCTTTTTGACCTTGGCCCATGTAAGACTGACTCCAGCTGCAGTTCACTCCATGTAAATCTCCCCTAAATTCATGTTTGGGTTTGTTTTATAAACTTCTCAAGGCTGCAGTTATCCCTGTTGGTTGTGCACATTTTTCTACCACGTTTTTGCCTTTCATTCAACTTTACATTAATGTGCTTGCATATCTGTGCATCCATGTCCATTAAAAAGTAAATTCAATATTGACAAAATATTCAAATTTTCCGAGATACTGAATTTTGGGTTTTTATTACCTGTAAGCCATAATTATTAAAATTAAAAGAAATAAATTCTTGAAATATATCAGTCTGTAAGAAATAAATCTATATATTGAGTTTCACTTTTTGAATTGAATTGCTGAAATATATCAACATTTTGTTGATATTCTAATTCATTGAGATGCTCCTGTAGTATTGCTATATTTTGATTTTGTTTTATATATATATCTTAAATATTGTCAGAAATGGGAGCTGAGACAAATGCATAGCAGGTAAATGTTTCGGGGACCAAAAAACACAATATGCATAGAGAGACAAGGATTAAAGGCTAACAATACAATGGGATAGAGGCTTGTGTGAGACATGGTGCGTGCAGTTGAACATGTGATGGCATTGACCAGGCAATATCAGTGGTGCTGTGACAATAATTATAATGTTTTAACGTTAATGCCATTTCTCTTCTTCTTTGTTTTCTTTTTGTTATTGCCCTTTCGAGTGGTGTTGGGCCCTGTGTTGTCGCAAGAAGTTCATCAGGAGCTCACCGAATGGAAGACACGGGACAAGCAGATGGAGCGAGGAAGTAAACAACAGGACGCGGAGGAGGCCGAGAGAGGCGCCGACCCCCATTTAAAACTTTATTTATGCAATCGATCGTTATTTTTCCCACGACTAATAATTTTAGTGTGAACATTACAACATAAACTCAGTGACTAACAGGAACTTTTTAGCAAAGAAGCTGTGCTTCCGATGTGCAGTTCGTCAAAATCATGCATCAGATAAAAGCTCACTCACTCATCATCCATACCGCTTTATCCTGTATTCAGGGTTGCGGGGACCTGGAGCCTATCCCAGGAGGCTTAGGGCACGAAGTGGGGTACACCCTGGATAGGGTGCCAATCCATCAGACGGAAGCTATTTGGCAAATAAGTTTTAACAAAACTAAGCATGGTTTTTTATACTTTAACATATTTAGTAAGAAGTGTGATACAGTACACCAACCCTGTCACAAAAAAAGTGAAAATCCCCTCACTATCGTCTTTTAACCCAACAGATTGCATTCACAATTAGCCTAATCTGCAGGTTTTTGGACTGTGGGAGGAAACTGGAGTACCCAGAGGGAACCCACCAAGTGTGGGGAGAACATGCAAACTCCATGCACACAGAAGCAGGAATTGAACCTGGCTGGAAATCGAACCCGGAACCTGGAGGTGCAAGGCAACAGTGCTAACCACTAAGCCACTGTGTCGATTGTATAAAGTAATACCTAAACAAAAGTAAAATTCAGTATTTTTTATACTTTATATAAAGGATTAACTTGATAACTAGCATCATTTAACAACTTTTTTTTATTTTTTTTTACCCCAAGCAGATGAACCCCAACCCATCTGGATTTGCTTTTCTTACAACACATTCAGTAAACTCAGTTCAGCAGATTTGTCTCAGATCCTATACATCATTTCATGAGTCTTTATGAATCTGTTATGCATCCACCTGCGTGAAATCAGGTGAAGGTTTCATATCACCATCTTTAATAATCTATTCATGCACCTGTAGAAACAGGGGGTTGGGCTTTTGCACACAGTTTTAAATATACAACATTATTTTAAGCTTAGGAGACAGTATGCCTGATCATTCTGTACTAGATGCATATTAGTTGTCTCCTAAGCACACTGTAGACTGTTGTAAGGCTGCAGCGTTAAAACCCTTGCGCGCGTCAAAATAGTCCGTGCAAACGGTACAGAAAATAAAGCTTTAAACTGTCACACTGTAAATGTGGAACTGACTTTGTTAAAAATATTTGACATTATCAGGTGAATTAACTTGTTTATTTTTTAATTTTTATTCCAAACATTTAAAAACAAAACTTGCCCAGCGCGCATGAACACTGTTATAAAGTGAGTGCACGGAATGAGAGGCAGTGGAGGCGCTGCGTAAGGCTGTTGAATTGACCGGTTTTGGTAAGTCGTTTCATTTAAAAATATATTTGCTCTGCTAAAGTGGCATGGGGCATTTTTCGAGTAAGCTAGTTTTGTTATTTTATCACCACGTCTGTGTGTTTTGTACATCATAGTATATACGCCGCCATACAAACCTCTAGAGCGTCCGGTATGATTTTACAGGTAACCTGCATGTGCGCGCGCGCAACACACACACACACACACACGCACACACTCTCCAGCGGAGAACCCCGCTATATGAACTTGACAAACAAATTCTTTCCGTACTTCCGTACTCTATAGTGTTAGCGGTGAAGTAAAATGACATCAGGCTCACGCTGTGTTCAGGAATCTGACAGCAGCCTCGTCTGATTAGTTAATCATTTTACTTATTTATTTATTTATTTTACGAAGGGAAGCTAATTTCCCTCTGATATATACGTTTTGGTCAGTCGCAGTTCATTAAGGCGGCGCTATGAAGACAGAATTTCTAATTAGTTCATCTGTCGGATTTTTTTTTTTTTTTTTTTTAGAATGGAAACCTCGGTCCTGGTTACCTCCTACATATTTCGCCACACACACGCACGTGGGGTCGCTGTAGTACACGCACTAGGGCGAGGTCTCTTAAGCACAGACTGTTGTACGGCTGCAGCGTTGAAACTCTTGTGCGCGCTTCCACCAACTTCTAGTCCTTGTGCGTGTGAAAATAGTCCGTGGAAACGGTACAGAAAATAAAGCTGTCACACTGTAAATGTGGAACTGTCTTTGTTAAAAATTACTTATGACATTATCAGGTGAATTACCTCTTTTTAAAATTATTATTATTAATTCCAAACATTTAAAAACAGAACTTGCCCGGCGCGCATGAATACTGTTATAAAGTGAGTGCACGGAATGAAGAGTCAGAGGCGCTGCGGATGCGGCGAATTGACCGGTTTTGGTAAGTCGTGTCATTTAAAATATATTTGCTTCGCGAAAGTGGCATGGGTCATTTTTTTTAAGAAGCTGTTTTTGTTATTTTATCACCACGTCTGTGTGTTTTGTACATCGCCAATTTATACGCCGCCATACAAACTTCTAGAGCCTAGGTCGGCAATTAGCGGCCCCCGGGCCACATGTGGCCCGCAAGCAAAAACATCTGGCCTGTGAGATTGTTTGAACTAGAGAATGAAAATAAATTAAAAAAAATTTTTTAATTAAAAATCGGACTGACAGTCTCAAAAAAGCTCTTTATTTGGAAACCTCATTTTTAAGAACAGAAATATTTCGATCGATCTAAATTCTTATTTGTTTTAACCGGTATACGAGGGTAAATAAGCGCATCAGCGAGGTGCAGAGCGAACGCTCAACATGCAAAAACAAATGACGTCAGCGGACAGTGTCTGGTGTCTGGTAAAGTCCAATAGTCTCTAAAACACAAGTTGTCACTCAAACAACGGACATAGGCGTCATATTATTGTGAAAATTAAAACGCTTCTTTCAAACAGGCCAGACATCAAACATAGGTATATACTTAGGAACAGAAATGAGAGGAGCACGAGTTTCAAACAGCGTGCATGTTATATAGGCCTTTATATAACTATATAAACCAATAATAATGCATTGCACTGTCGAAAGCAAATCAGAGCAAAAAGGCTGAATCCACTCAACCATGGGCTGGGTGGCATCTGCTGACTCAGCCACAAGTTGTCGGAAAAGCCTATGCTGGGTGCTTGATGTACCTCTGACAAAATTAATGACTTTCATTACTTTGTCCATAACATCCTTGAGCTCACCATTCAGTCTGGCACAAAGGACACTTTGGTGGATAAGGCAGTGCAGCGCATGCATTTGGGGAGCGTGTTCTTTCAGCCTGCTCACCAGACCTCTGTGCTTTCCCACCATAGCAGGAGCCCGTCTGTCACGATCAGGTTAACCCTCTCAAATGATAAGGAATGCAATTTAAACAATTCTTCCAATTTCGCATATATAGGTTCTCCAGTGGTGTGCCCTTCTAATGGAATTAGAGACAGCAGCTCTTCCTTGAAATCGTTCCCATCAAAATATCTCACATAGACGCACAACATCTACATCTACATCTGGGCTACATCTGTGTTGTCAGTGCTCTCATCAATGGCTAAGGAAAAGTAGTTTGCGTGACTGACGCCGTCAATAATTACACCCTGCACCGCATCAGTCAGTGCTTCTATGCGGCGGGCAGCTGATCTGGCAGAGAGCGACATCTGTTTCACTGACTCGATCACACCATCCATCGACTTGTTTGGCATCAAGTTCCTCCAAAACTGTCACCATCATCTCCTTGAAGACTTCTGCGTCAGTGAATGGCTTGTTGTGCTTTGCGAGCACCCAGGACGCTTTTATGGCGCTTTTCCACTGCATAGTACGGCACGGCACAGTTCAGTTCAGCTCACTTTTGGGGGTTTTTCCACTGGGAACAGTACCTGGTACCTGGTCCTTTTTTTAGTACCACCTCAGCCGAGGTTTCAAGCGCGCCGAACCGTTACCAAAATGTGACGTGTAAACTCTGCTGGTCACCGATTGGCCAGAAAAAATCGTCATTACTGCGTCACTGAACTTGCGACACGAGACACAACAGAACTTCTTCTTTGTCTTTCGGCTGTTCCCTTTCAGGGGTCGCCACAGCGAATCATTTGCCTCCATCTAACCCTATCCTCTGCATCCTCTTCTCTCACACGAACTAGCTTCATGTCCTCACTCACTGCATCCATAAATCTCCTCTTTGGTCTTCCTCTAGACCTCCTGCCTGGCAGTTCCAACCTCAACATCCTTCTACCAATATACTCACCATCTCTCCTCTGAACATGTCCAAACCACCTCAATCTGGCCTCTCTGACTTTATCTCCAAAACATCTAACGTGGGTTGTCCCTCTGATAAACTCATTCTTGATCCTATCCATCCTTGTCACTCCCAAGGAGAACCTCAACATCTTCAGCTCTGCTACCTCCAACTCTGCCTCCTGTCTTTTCTTCAGTGCCACTGTCTCTAAGCCGTAGAGCATTGCTGGTCTCACCACTGTCCTGTACACCTTTCCTTTCATTCTCGCTGATACTCTTTTATCGCACAACACACCTGACACTTTTCTCCACCCATTCCAACCTGCCTGTACCCGCCTCTTCACCTCCTTTGAACACTCTCCGTTGCTCTGGACCGTTGACCCTAAGTACTTAAAATCCTGCACCTTCTTTACCTCTGCTCCCTGTAGCCACACCGATCCTCCTGGGTCCCTCTCATTTACACACATGTATTCTGTCTTGCTGCGGCTAACCTTCATTCCTCTGCTTTCCAGAGCATACCTCCACCTCTCCAAATTTTCCTCCACCTGTTCCCTGCTCTCGCTACAGAGCACAATGTCATCTGCAAACATCATAGTCCATGGGGACTCCTGTCTTACCTCATCTGTCATCCTGTCCATCACCAGGGCAAACAAAAAGGGGCTTAGAGCCGATCCTTGATGCAGACCCACCTCCACCTTGAACTCTTCTGTCACACCTACAGCACATCTTACCACTGTCTTACAGCTCTCATACATGTCCTGCACTACTCTAACATACTTCTCTGCCACTCCAGACCTTCTCATACAATACCACAGCTCCTCTCTTGGCACCCTGTCATATGCTTTCTCTAAATCTAAAAAGACACAATGCAACTCCCTGTTACCTTCTCTGTACTTCTCCGCCAGCATCCTCAAAGCAAATACTGCATCTGATGTACTCTTTCTAGGCATAAAACCATATTGCTGCTCACAAATGCTCACCTCTGCCCTTAACCTAGCTTCCACTACTCTTTCCCACAGCTTCATTGTCTGGCTCATTAGCTTTATACCTCTGTAATTGCCACAGCTTTGCACATCTCCCTTGTTCTTAAAAATTGGCACCAATACACTTCTCCTCCATTCCTCTGGGATCCTCTCACTCTCCAAGATCTTGTTAAACAAACTTGTCAGAAACTCTACTGCCACCTCTCCTAAGCACTTCCATACCTCCACAGGTATGTCATCAGGACCAACAGCCTTTCCACTCTTCATCCTATTCAACGCCCTTCTCACCTCACTTCTACTAATATTTGCTACTTCCTGTTCCACAACAGTCGCCTCTTCTACTCTTTGTTCTCTTTCGTTTTCCTCATTCATCAACTCCTTAAAGTACTCCTTCCATCTTCCCATCACCCTCCTGGCGTCTGTCAGTACATTTCCATCTCTATCTTTAATCACTCTAACCTGTTGCACATCCTTCCAATCTCTATCTCTCTGCCTTGCCAACCTGTACAGATCCACCTCTCCCTCCTTACTGTCTAGCCTAGCATACAAGTCCTCATATGCTCTTTGTTTGGCCTTTGCCACCTCTACCTTCACCTTACTCTGCATCTCCCTGTACTCCTGTCTACTCTCTTCAGTCCTCTCAGTGTCCCACTTCTTCTTAGCTAGCCTCTTTCCCTGTATACACTCCTGGACTTCCTCATTCCACCACCAAGTCTCCTTGTCCACTTTCCCCTTACCTGATGATACACCAAGTACCCTCCTACCTGTCTCCCTGATCACATTGGCTGTAGTTGTCCAGTCAACTGAAAGCCCCTCCTGACCACCCATAGCCTGTCTCAACTCCTCCCTAAAGACTTCACAACATTCTTCCTTTCTCAGCTTCCACCACTTTGTCCTCTGCTCTGCCTTTGTCCTCTTCGCCTTCCTCACCACCAGGGTTATTTTACACACCACCATTCTGTGTTGTCTGGCTACACTCTCCCCTACCAACACTTTGCAGTCACTGATCTCTTTCAGATTACAACGTCGACACAAGACGTAGTCGACCTGAGTGCATCTGCCTCCACTCTTATATGTCACCCTATGTTCCTGCCTCTTCTGGAAGAAAGTATTTACTACTGCCATTTCCATCCTCTTTGCAAAGTCCACCACCATCTGTCCTTCTACATTCCTGTCCTGAAGACCAAACCTGCCCATCACATTTTCATCACCTCTGTTCCCTTCCCCAACATGTCCATTGAAGTCTGCACCGATCACCACTCTTTCACCTTTGGGGATGCTCTGCATCACTTCATCTAACTCACTCCAGAATTTCTCCTTCTCTTTTAACTCACATCCTACCTGTGGGGCATAACCACTAACAACATTGAACATTATCCCTTCAATTTCCAGCTTCAGACTCATCACCCTATCTGATACTCTCTTTACCTCTAGAACATTTCTTACAAACTCCTCTTTCAGAATCACTCCTACTCCATTTCTTTTCCTATCCACACCATGGTAAAACAATTTGAACCCTGATCCTAAGCTTCTAGCCTTGCTACCTTTCCACCTGGTCTCCTGGACACACAGTATATCCACCTTCCTTCTCTGCATCATATCAACTAACTCTCTTCCCTTCCCTGTCATGGTCCCAACATTTAAAGTCGCTACTATCACTCCTAAACTCTTTCCTTTCCTCTTCTCTCTCTGCTTTCGAACACGCCTTCCTCCTCTCCTTCTTCGACCAACAGTAGCCCAATTTCCACCAGCACCCTGTAGGTCAACAACACCAGTGGCGGTCGTTGTTAACCCGGGCCACGACCGATCCGGTATGGGAATTATATTCGTGATTCGCATCATTGATTTGGCAAAAGTTTTACATCGGATGCCCTTCCTGACACAACCCTCTGCATTTATCCAGACTTGGGACTGGCACAAGAGGACACTGGATTGCGCCCCCCGTGGTTGCATTACGAGACACAACAGAACCACTAGTATTATTAGCACAGCCAGCGAAGGATCGGACGCACCTTTTTGTACTGTATTAACTAAAAAAATGGCTGTTTCAGGGTCTATTGAGGAAGTACAGACGTTCCTCTCGTTGGTAGGCGAGGAGCGGATCCAGCGAGAGCTTGATGGGGCGACGCGGAATGAAAAAGTTTTTCAGGAGGTCGCAAAGCTCTTGGCTGCACACGGCTACCATCGGACTTACAAACAGTGTAGGGACAAGTTAAAAAAAATGAAGAGCGACTACAGAGGTATAAAGGACCACAACAGCCGGAGTGGTTCAAACAGGCGGTCGTGGAAGTGGTTCGACCAAATGGACGCAATCTACGGAGGCAGACCAACGAGCAAAGGAAGGGAGGGTGCCCTGGACTCGGCCACGCCATTGTTGTTGGAGAACACGATCGAGGATGGTACGTTGTGTTTTTATAACGCTTGAAATCGTAACTTTACTGGTTTAATTGACCGTCGATGCTTATTTTATATCGCAATTTGACTGTAAAATCATGGCCTAATGAAGCACAAACTCCTAGTAGCTAACATGTATCAGTGGTAGTGCTACAATACACATTTGATATTTCATATATCAATATGTACAAATAGGATATCACAATATAGGCTATATATCCTTATATACCGTGTCTCATGAATTACTGTTGCTCACCATAAATAGTTTAATACCATAAATAATATTGTACAATACCACAGATACTGTAAATGTGATAGAGTAAAATCAAATATATTTCAAAAATAATTTCTCTCATTTTCACTCCAATTTTCTATGCTTTGGTCCAGGCAAGAGGAAACGGAGCCTGCACCATCAGGAACATCTTGCTGCATTAAGAGAGATGCAGGTGGCAGACATTGAGCAGCAGGAGCTGAACCGTGC
Source organism: Clarias gariepinus (assembly GCF_024256425.1). Taxonomy (NCBI): domain Eukaryota; kingdom Metazoa; phylum Chordata; class Actinopteri; order Siluriformes; family Clariidae; genus Clarias; species Clarias gariepinus. Next base: position 16,094,566 of record NC_071119.1, read on the forward strand.
CCAGAGGGAGCGCCACTTGCAGACGGCACTGGAAGAGGCCAAACAAGCGAGGGAGCAGGAAGCAGCCTTGAGGGCAGAGGAACACTCTCAGACGGCTGCTTTCAATCAAGCATTCCTCAATGTTATGGGGATGCTTGTCCAGGCAATGAGTGGCCAACAGGAAGAGAACTCTCTTGCTGACTAATGCCATAGGTGTTTTGTTTTTGTGTTTGTTTTTTAATAATGTTTGCACTACATGTCTGCACACTGTTAACAGTTTCTTCTGTTAACGTTAAAATTTATTTTGTTCTACTTGTCTGTTGTATGTCCGTTGTGCACTACGTACATGTGCACACTGTTTAAAGTTTACAGTTTATATTTTCACTATTTATATTTTAACTTTTTGCACTTTGTAGATTTTTAGTGTTTTTTGGTCATATTGTTAACTGTAAAATTGTGTTGTGCTTCAATAAAAATCTGATCAGATACATGTAGCCCAAGACAATATTTAAGATTTATTATTGTATGAGCAGGTAAAGTACCTCCTGATAAAGACAAATGATTAATGCCGCCACAATACAAACCAAAAAAAAACAAGGAGTACATTGTAAAGTTTGAAATGGTGTTTAAAAAATTTATTGATAATACACTTTACAGAACATGCTACGTGAATAGTTAGCTACTCAAGTAACGCATCAGACCTGCACGGACATCCCTGCCCTCCTCCTCTACAGCCTGTGGCACTGCCACCACAGTCTCTGCTGCTGGGGGTAAATCCCAAGCATTCTCATAGGCCTCACCATGACTCTCACAAAGGTTATGTAGAGCACAACATGTCACCACCATGGACTTCACAAGGTTAACAGCACAGTCATTTCTTTTCATAATGCATCGCCATCTTCCTTTTAATCGACCAAAGGCATTTTCAACAACTACGCGTGCTCTGCAGATTTTCATGTTGTAGACCTGCTGTTCTGCTGTCAGGTGTCCAGTGTCAATGAATGGTTTTAAGAGCCAGTTCTGCAGGGGATAGGCAGAGTCTCCTAGAATGTAGTAGCCAGCATTCACCCCACCTATGTTTCTGGTGTTACCTGGTATGTGGTTTCCACGGCTTGCCAACTCCCACAGTGTTGAAAGTCTCAAAACCCGAGCATCATGCAGGCTTCCAGGCAGTCCTGTGAAAACATTCCAGAAAAGTCCCTTTCCATCCACAACACTTTGAAGGATGATGGAGTGCCAGCCTTTACGTTGAAATAGTCACAGTGATATTCCTCTGGTGCTATGATGGGGATGTGTGATCCATCAATAGAACCAATACAGTGTGGGAGCCCCCACCTGTTCTCAATGTAGGCAGCCATTTCGTTAAACTTTTCCTGATCTGGATAACGAATTAGCTCTGGGACCAACAGGGTTTCTGCTGCTGCACAGAACTCCTGAACACACCGACACACAGTTGTTATGTCCAACACTTCTGTACTCAGCACCTGTTGCAAGCTTCCACAGTGCGATGGCTATTCTTTTCTTTAAAGGTACACACACACGGAAGTTTGTGTCCCGTCGCTCCATCGCTGGACGCAGTTTGTTGCATAAGTGGATGAATGTTTCTTCAGACATTCTAAAGTTCTCCAGCCACTGAGTGTTTGTAAAACCGGGAACAATCACATCCCACCACTCTGAAGCACGGTTAAATGTCCAAACAGATGGTCTGTTCCGGCGACTTTTTTGCAAAATGTGGAAGATCTGTAATATACAGAATCTGCATTTTAATGTTACACTGGCAGTTAAGTTTATTATATGCTTAGCAACAGTGATAAAAGTTAGCTAGTGATGAGCTTTTTTTTAGATGCTTACCCTTGTGCGTCGCCGAGATAACAAGTTGTCGGTGTCTTCGTGTTGTTGTAAAAGTTCCCAAACTCTCTTGTCTTTTTTAGCTGTGTTTTCTTTGGCTGCCATCAGCCTCTTTTGAAACAAACTCCTTCGTCTTGCTGTTAAAAACATCCACATGCCGAGAATGAAGAACACCATTCCGTCCATATGCTCCATTGTTGTGTGTTTGTTGTGGCGCGTTTAGATGATGTCACGGCAGTAGAGGCGGCGCAACTATGACGACACGTGAATAATCACGGCCACTCTAAAGCGGTACTAAACTGCAGTGGAAACGCAAACTGAGTCGAACTGAGCCGTGCGGTGTCGTGCCGAGCCGTGCCGAGCCGAGTCGTACCACGCGGTGGAAAAGCGCCATTAGAGATGCGCTAGTTACCTTTTGTTGGGATGTGAGACCTCGCACCAAGATCCTGTTGCTGTGTGCATAAGCACCTTTCAGGGCTTCGATCTTGTGCTTTCGTGCCTCTGTCTTCTGAGGGAACGCAACCTTGAAGTTAGCATGCTTCGTTTCGTGGTGTCGTCTAATATTGTATTCCTTGCATACCGAGACAACTTCAGTACAGATCAGGCAGGTGGGCTTTGCATTAATAAAACTGGGCAGGATGAATGCATAGTTCTCTGTCCATTCATCATGAAAGATCCTGTTTTCACTGCTAACTTTTCTCTTTAAATTTTTTGATTGTGCCATTTTTTTGCAGCTAACAGCAACACGTGAAAATGTGTGTGTGGGTGGTGGTTGTTGTTGTTTTTAATAGACGTGCAGATAATTAATAGCGCCCCCAATGCCCAGTCAGCAAATTTAACCTACATCAGCCAGCTTGAATGTCTCAGTACGTCTGTTCTGTCATTTCACGAGCGCCTACCATTTTCATCCTCCCCTATTAATTCAATAAATTGTCCATTGTTTTGGTTGTGGCCCGCCATGTAATGGCTTGGAAAAAATCTGGCCCGAGTCCAAACTTAATTGCCGACCCCTGTTCTAGAGTGTCCGAAATGATTATACAAGTCAACCTGCATGTGCGCGCGCGCGCGCGCAACACACACACACACGGTTCTCAACATTTAATTTGTCCAACTCCCTTCTCTCATCTATAACCAGGCGCTTAATGTCAAGAGAATTATTACGAAATAAAAGCAGCACTCATTACAAGCACAATGAGGAAATGGTTAATTTTAAATATTCACTAGGCTACACATGATTTATAAACCCCGCTATATGAACTTGACAAACAAATTCTTTCCGTACTTCCATACTCTATAGTGTTAGCGGTGAAGTAGAATGACGTCAGGCTCACGCTGTGTTCAGGAATCTGACAGCAGCCTCGTCTGATTGATTAATCATTTTATTTATTTATTTTTAACTAAAATATATATTATTCTAAATTCTAAATATATACCCCACCCCACTGCTCTGCTATAATACCAACTTTAACAGTTAGAAGCCAGCACTATGAACAGCCCACTATGAGCATCCCAGTGCGGGGCCCCAGCTGGCCCTTAACTGTGGGGCCCACATGTGTCCCACATTTTACAGTACTAACACTCACTGTACGGAACAGTGGACCTTACTGAGCCCGCACTGGCATGTTTGCTGAGAAATTAATATATTTCTGTTGTGATGTATTTTAGGTTTGAGAAAATACAATGATGCTGCCTTTAATCCCTGATATCTTTGTGATTGGTAAGTATTAATGTTTTTAATACTGTGTAAAACACGTACCGTAAATGCTTTAAACACTGCAATAGAACCTGTTCAGTACTCAAAAAAAAAGCGTTGTCCAAGGGATGTTGTTTTACTTGTTATCTTATATACAACCCAGGGTAGGAAAGTGGATGAAGCACAAAAATTAGGAATTCTTCTGATTTAGTTGTGTCTTTTATTTATAATGTCTGATCTAACTTGCTCTTATTTATTAGTTTGCCTGCTGATGCTGCAGAGCCAGGCCTTTATCACCAGAGAAATCATAGTGACTGAACACGTGACCTTCCCCTGTACCTGCTCTGGAAATTGTCCGGTGGTTCAGTGGATGCGCTTTATTCCCAGTAAAGTCGTTATCGCAAGAATTTCCACGTGTCAAAGTGAACAGCATTGTCAGAAAAGATTTGCCGTATCAGGAGACACTAACAGAGGGGATTTCTCCCTGACAATCGCTTCAGTATTTTACAATGACATCGGCTCCTACAGGTGCACCTGTAATGGAACATCAGTTACTGAAGTTAAATTGAAGATTTTAGGTAAGTGTGCCTGCTGACATCAGCAGAAAATTACATCATCCTTAAGACCAGACCAGCCACACTGGAGGAGTGTGTAGTAAAGCTGAAGTCAATAATGTGTCTGTTTTTGACCGACAGTTCCGACAGTTGTAAAGGCTTTCAAAGGGGAAAACGTCACACTGCCGTGCTACGGAGACACTCGGAATGATGTTAAAGATGTAAAGTGGAAGAAAGCCGGACAAAAGGTTCTGCTGTACTGTACGGCTAACAGATCAGTGACTACATCAGAACCTCGATTTTCATTATCAGAAGACTTTCTCCATGGTGATCTCTCTCTTCATATCAGTTCAGTTCACCAGTGTGATGCAGGACTTTATCAGTGTCTCATCCATGATGAATCTCAGGAAGGAGAACCAAAAGCTGTTCTACTGGAGGTAAAAGGTATGTTAGCCCTTATTCTTATGTTCCTAAAACCTTTACAAAAAGGGATTGATTTTGTTAATAGTGACTGAGTCAAGTTATTTTAAAGGATAGCATTCTTTCATCTTTTATAAATTTACAGTGGGGTGAAAAACTATTTGCCCCCTTCCTGATTTCTTATTCTTTTGCATGTTTGTCACACTTAAATGTTTCTGCTCTTTAAAAACCGTTAACTATTAGTCAAATATAACATAATTAAACACAAAATGCAATTTTTAAATAAAGGTTTACGTTATTAAGGGAGAAAAAAACTCCAAATCTCCATGGCCCTGTGTGAAAAAGTGATTGCCCCCCTTGTTAAAAAATAACTTAACTGTGGTTTATCACACCTGAGTTCAATTTCTGTGGTCACCCCCAGGCCTGATTACTGCCACACCTGTTTCAATCAAGAAATCACTTAAATAGGAGCTACCTGACACAGAGAAGTAGACCAAAAGCACCTCAAAAGCTAGACATCATGCCAAGATCTAAAAAAATTCAGGAACAAATGAGAACAAAAGTAATTGAGATCTATCAGTCTGGTAAAGGTTATAAAGCCATTTCTAAAGCTTTGGGACTCCAGCGAACCACAGTGAGAGCCATTATCCACAAATGGCAAAAACATGGAACAGTGGTGAACCTTCCCAGGAGTGTCCGGCCGACCAAAAATACCCCAAGAGCGCAGAGACAACTCATCCGAAAGGCAACAAAAGACCCCAGGACAACATCTAAAGAACTGCAGGCCTCACTTGCCTCAATTAAGGTCAGTGTTCACGACTCCACCATAAAAAAGAGACTGGGCAAAAACGGCCTGCATGGCAGATTTCCAAGGCGCAAACCACTTTTAAGCAAAAAGAACATAAAGGCTCGTCTCAATTTTGCTAAAAAACATCTCAAAGATTGCCAAGACTTTTGGGAAAATACCTTGTGGACTGACGAGACAAAAGTTGAACTTTTTGGAAGGTGCGTGTCCTGTTACATCTGGCGTAAAAGTAACACAGCATTTCAGAAAAAGAACATCATACCAACAGTAAAATATGGTGGTGGTAGTGTGATGGTCTGGGGTTGTTTTGCTGCTTCAGGACCTGGAAGGCTTGCTGTGATAGATAAAACCATGAATTCTACTGTCTACCAAAAAATCCTGAAGGAGAATGTCCGGCCATCTGTTCGTCAACTCACGATGTGGATGTGTCCATAGTGTCCATAGTGTCCATGGAGTCAAGTTATTTTAAAGGATAGCATTCTTTCATCTTTTATAAATTTACAGTGGGGTGAAAAACTATTTGCCCCCTGCCTGATTTCTTATTCTTTTGCATGTTTGTCACACTTAAATGTTTCTGCAACCGTTAACTATTAGTAAAAGATTTTTACTGTATAAATTTACAGTAAAAAGATTGATTGATTGATCATTTATGAAAAGATTGTGTTAGTTCTGCATAGTGGTGTGGTTGAGAGACCTTATCGCCTGCGGGAAGAAGCTCCTCCTCAGTCTCTCTGTGTTGGCCTTCAGGGAGCGGAATCGCTTCCCAGACCGCAACAGAGTAAACAGTCCGTTGTTGGGGTGGCTGAGGTCCTTCACGATCTTCTTGGCCTTGGTCAAGCACCGCTTGCTGTAGATCGAGTGCAGGTCAGGGAGCTCGATGCAGATGATGCGCTCAGCTGATCGCACCACCCTCTGTAGAGCTCGTCTGTCCTGCATGGTGCTGTTCCCGAACCAGGTCGTGATATTTCCCGTCAGGATGCTCTCTATGGTGCAGGAGTAGAAATTCCTGAGCACCTTGGAGGGCAGTCTAAAGTCTCTCAAGCGTTTGAGGGGGTAGAGACGCTGCCGGGCCTTTTTTACCACGGTGTTGATGTGACAGGACCATGCCAGGTCCTGCGTGATGTGAACACCGAGGTATCTAAAGCTGTCCACTCTCTCCACTGGGCTCCTGTTAATGACGGGGGTCTGGTAGTTCCTCACCTGCTTTGTACTGAAGTCCACAATCAGCTCCTTTGTCTTACTGACGTTCAGGAGGAGATTGTTCCTCTGGCACCAGTTCTCCAGATTTCCAACCTCCTCCAGGTAGGCCGTCTCATCGTTGTTCGTGATCAGGCCCACCACAACAGTGTCGTCAGCAAACTTGATGATGGTGGTGGAGTTTGTAGTGGCCACGCAGTCGTGGGTGTACAGAGTGTACAGCAGGGGGCTCAGAACACAACCCTGGGGGGCTCCAGTGCTGAGAGTGAGGGAGGCTGAGAACTGTCCGCCCATCCTTACTGCCTGTGGTCTGCCAGTCAAAAAATTGGAGATCCACTGACACATGGATGAGCTGAGTCCCAGGTGCTCCAGCTTGGTGGTAAGTGTGGACGGAATTATGGTATTAAATGCAGAGCTGTAGTCGATGAAGTGCATTTTCACATAATTCCCCCTCCAAGTGTCCAGGTGAGTGAGAGATGTATGGAGGAGATGTGAGATTGCATCGTCCGTGGAACGGTTTGGACGGTATGCAAACTGTAGTGGGTCCAGTGTGTCTGGTAGTAAAGAAATGATGAAGTCTCTGACCAGGCGTTCAAAGCACTTCATCACTACTGAGGTAAGGGCTACAGGGCGATAGTCATGTAGAGAAGCAGGATGAGGTTTCTTTGGGACAGGAATGATGATGGACTCTTGGAAGCATGTGGGGATCACCGACTGAGATAAAGAGATGTTGAATATCTCAGTGAACACAGGTGCTAGCTGGTCTGCGCAGGCTCTGAGGATACGACCCAAGATGCCATCTGGTCCTGCTGCTTTCCTGGTGTTCACTCTCTTGAAGGCTCTCCTCACGTCATGCTCGGTGATGATGAACGCGCTTCTGGTGCTGGCAGTGACTTCCTGTCTGCAGCCGTTAGCGCCGCTAGCATTAGCATCGATAGCGTCTTGAGCTGCAGCCTCGAAGCGAGCATAGAAAGTGTTCAGCTCGTCTGCCAGGTACACGTCTGTGTTCATCATACCGGATGTTGGTGCTTTATAATCCGTAATTGTCCTTAGTCCCTGCCACAGGCTCCTAGAGTCACTCTGTTGGAGTTGTGACTCTAGTTTCCTCCCGTAGCGCTGCTTCGCCTCTTTCACCGCCTTCCGGACGGTGTATGACGCAGCCTTGTACGGTTCCATGTCCCCCGACGCGAGTCTCGTGTTGTAGGCAGCGGTGCGAGATTTCAGAGCGTCGCGGATGGTTTTATCCACCCACGGCTTCTGGTTTGGAAACGTTCTAATAGTCTTTTTTTCCATGGTATCATCCGCTAGTTTCCCAATGGATCCCACAACCGCTTCCGTAAACACGCTGACATCATCATCGGAGCTGTTTCTAAACATGTCCCAGTCTGCGTCATCGAGTGCGTCCTGTAACGCGGCCACCGATTGGTCCGTCCAGCGCGCGACCTCCCTCTGAACTGGAACTTCCTGTTTCAGCCTTTGTTTGTATTTTGGCATGAGGAAGATGGCGGCGTGGTCAGATTTACCAAACGGTGGACAAGATTGTGCCTTGTAGCCGTCCTTGACCGTAGAGTAACAGTGTTCCAGTGTCCTTTCGCCCCTGGTGGGGCAGGTGATATGCTGATAAAAGTTCGGCGCTGCACGTTTAAGGTTGGCACTATTAAAGTCCCCCGCTACAATAAGCGCAGCGTCCCGGTGTTGTGATTGTTGCTGTGTGAGTACCTCATGCAGCTCGCATAAGGCAGTGTCCGTGTCCGCTTGTGGTGGAATATAAACTGCACTGATTATGACCGATGTAAACTCCCGAGGTAGATAAAAAGGACGACACATGATGGACAGTAGTTCCAGATTTGGTGTGCAGGAGCGTGTGAGAGGAACAACGCTCGCGCTGTTGCACCAGCTGCTGTTCACCATTAAACACACGCCGCCTCCCCTTGGCTTCCCCGAGTCCCGCGTCCTGTCCATGCGATGAACCAAGAAGAACTCGGCCAGCTGGATGGCGTGGTCCGGCACCGCTGGGTTCAGCCATGTCTCGGTGAAGCAGAGGAGATTGCAGTCCCGAATGTCTCTCTGGAACTTTATCCTGGCCCTGAGGTCATCAAGCTTGTTTTCCAGTGACTGGACGTTGGCGAGCAGGATGCTAGGCAGAGGTGTGCGGTGTGCACGGGCTCTCAGCCTGTTCCTGACGCTGGTTTCAGCAGCAGGACAATGACCCAAAACACACCAGCAAATCCACCTCTGAATGGCTAAAGAAAAACAAAATGAAGACTTTGGAGCGGCCTAGTCAAAGTCCTGACCTGAATCCTATTGAGACGTTGTGGCATGACCTTAAAAAGGCGGTTCATGCTAGAAAACCCTCAAATAAAGCTGAATTACAACAATTCTGCAAAGATGAGTGGGCCAAAATTTCCTCCAGAGCGCTGTAAAAGACTCGTTGCAAGTTATCGCAAACGCTTGAATGCAGTTATTGCTGCTAAGGGTGGCCCAACCAGTTATTAGGTTCAGGGGGCAATTACTTTTTCAAACAGGGCCATGTAGGTTAGGATTTTTTTTCTCCCTAAATAATAAAAACCATCATTTAAAAACTGCATTTTGTGTTTACTTGTGTTATCTTTGATTAATAGTTAAATGTGTTTGATGATCAGAAACATTTTGTGTGACAAACATGCAAAAGAATAAGAAATCAGGAAGGGGGCAAATAGTTTTTCACACCACTGTATCCCCCTTTTTCTGAATTTTCCGATTTTCTCCCGTAGTGTCTAATTCCTCCCAGTCACTGGAGGCTCTCACATTAAGCTTCTACTGCCAATCAGTTGGAAGGGCCGCAGACCGCCCCACAAATGTTTCCTCGATCCATGTAACGTCACCGACCATTTTTTCGAACTGCTCGCTCATGCACCGTTGGGGCGGCGTAACACACTCCGAAGAACAGCGCTATCCGCTCCCTCCTCCTGCGCGAACTCAGACGCCCCTGATTGGCTTGTAGAGCCGTCATTAATGTGGGAGCACTGGGTACCCCTCATCCCTCCCCCCTGAGAGAGCTCGGCCAATCAGCTCTCTCTAGGCCTCTGGCTGTGAGAGGTTACAGCATCACCCGGAGATCGAACCAGCGATCTCCGGATGATAGGGCATCTTTTAATTTTTTCATCCTTCATCTCTCTGTATTTTGTACTAATGTGCTACAGTATATATTGTAGACCTATTGCATCTGACATCATGACTTTTGTCCGCCATGTTCCCGCCCACTTCCGGAAATTGAAATAATTGTTACTTGCCATTACTAAAAGCCACACACAAAACCTTTCATGGATCATCTGATTGTTACATCATCTTAAACAAAACTTTGTCTTCTTTTTTAGTTTGCTTCTAAGTCATTCCAAATTGCCCCTGATCCCTCCTTGTTGTTTTGCAGCTAATGCTGCTATCTGAGGTAATAACGTTATGAAAATAAATCAATGCGAATCAATATCCTTATCCTTATAACTTCATCAATTTTCACACACGTGTTTCTTTTTTGAATAAGAGTCACTATGTTACTCTTTTATCTTTTATCTGAGCGTTAGGCAATCCACTAGGCCTCAGGTAGTCATCAGGTAATCTTTCTGTTAATTTTTCAGCTTAAAAAATACACCACAGATGTAATCATCAATAAAAAATACATAGTAGTCTAATGTCAGTTAATGGTACTTCTGTTGTCTGCTGTTGTGACTGACATCACAACATGGTAGTCATGTGACTAAAAAAAGGTCTATAGTCACTCTTCCATGTCGGGTAGAGTGAGAAAAACAAACTCACTCATAATTCATAAAGCCTCTTAGAGTTGACAGTTTTCACAGTTTTTCATTCTACTACTTATTATTTTTTCTCCAGGGCAACAACAATCAACAACCACGAACAATGCAGTTTCAATACTGTGTGCGCTACTAGGATTGATCATTTTGGTAGGAATCATCGGACTAATCATTGGCATTGTAAGAAGATGCTGTAAATCCAGGACCCCAGGACGCCACTAAATTTACAGTGAGATTTAAAGGCACTAAATTTACCATGGGATTTTTTAAATTATAGTTCCAGTCTACACATTCCAGTCCACGAACAGTTCACATTTAGAGATACTCTGGTGCAAAGTACAAGCATACAGAATACGTAATATGAACTCAATATGAATTATGTAACAATGGGGCCCATGCAGCCACATTGTCTTAATTTTGTCTTAAATTTTGTCTTATTTTTTGGGGAAAAAAAGAGAAGTCAACACTAGATGCACCAAACATTCTTAACCCTCTCAATCTGCCCAATCATGTATCCCACTTGATCTTACAATAGAGGCGTTTGTCAATTTAATACAGTGAAACTTCGAGTAACTTCGAGGATTGCGAGTAACGTGGTTTGCGAGTGTTCAGCAAGACAAACAAAGATTTTTTTTGTACATATTTCTTGTTTATTTTTCCGATAAAACAGTGTTTACGTTGTGTGCACGTGTGTGAAAAGAGTGGTGGAAGGTAGGGCTGCAACTAACGATTATTTTAATAATCGATTAGTCTGTCGATTATTTTTTTCGATTAATCGGATAAACGACAGAAAGCTGAACAAAATTGTTCCTTTCCAACCCTTTATTCAAAACAGAACTAAAATCTTTAGAAAGTGCACAAACATGTTGCTCCTTAAGCTGTTATAGTAATAATAAAAATAAAAATGGACTAACACAAAAAACATCTGCCAAATATATACAGTGGAACCTTGGATTACGAGCATAATTCGTTCCGGTGTTATGCGCTAACATGCCCCTCTGCCATGGATTGCCCCACCTACATAATCGCTATCAAATTCTATATTAGAATATAAATTCATAGATTTATTATCATCAAATATGATATTACTATTATAATAAACTCTAGGCACGTGACAGCTGTCAAGACCATTAATACAAATTCTTGTATAATGTTTTGTGGCACATTTATTTTTCAGGGCTTTGTCAAATAAACATTTATATATAATAAAAATAAATATTGTTTATGATAAAAAATTAGACAAAACTAATTTATTATAAAATAAACAATATAAAAGTATACATGTATATGAAAAAAATATTTATATTTTTCATATACAGCATATTTATTTTGATATTTCTTAGTTTATTTTATTATCTCATGCAATTTGTAAACCATTAACCTATGAATTTATGTTCTAATACAATATTTGATAGCGATTATGTTGAGGGGGGCAATCCATGGCAAAAGGGCATTTTAGGGCATAACAAATGCACACACACACCCACACACACACACAGCAGACTAAGTCTTAAGCAGAGAGAGAAAATAGATTTTTAACGTCTCTAATGAGACTTGTCTATATGCGTGTTTTGCTGTACAAACACGCATACAGACACAAAATATAATGTTTTACACGGACGTTAATTATACCAGTAAAAGACGCGCACTAGGACCCAGCATCCGCTGCCATGTATCTTTCCTCTACCTCCGCTTATATATATATATATATATATATATAATTTTTTGCTCCGCCCTGTCTAACAGGCGCCGAACTCTGCTAGCATTAGTGCACGAGACCGTGTGTGTTTACTCCGCTCCGCGCTCAACTGAAGTTTTTTTTTTAAATAATCAAATGTCTTCACGTCGCGCAACACAACGAATCGATTATGAAATTCGTTGCCAACTATTTTAGTAATCGATTTTTAGCGATTTTAGCGATTCGTTGTTGCAGCCCTAGTGGAAGGGTAACTGTGTACGACGAGGAGGGGGAGAGGGGAGTTTACTTCAGATTCACACACGCACACAGCGCCTGCGCGCACAAACGGAAAACACTTATCTGTCTTGATTTACTTTTACTTTTTTATAGGTAAAGTGCAGGTTAATTTGTTTTGTTTTCACTTAATATTTTGTATTAATTATTTTTATGTATAATTTTGGTTTAGTTCCATATGGTAGTAGACACAGTACAGAATAAAATTAATTTTTTTCATTTGTTTGAAAGCTGTGGATTTTGGTTCATGTTTATTGTTTTTTTATGTTTTTAAGTAATATTTAACCTTCAAAAGCTATTAAAGAATATAAAAACATCAAATGTCAGATGAAATGTAGTCAAATTTCTTTACAATAAAACAATTCATAATGTATCATATTTAAAACTGTATTCTATTTGGGGTGCAGCAAAGCTAATAATTAAATGGATTCATCAGGAGGATGAATTCACTCTTCAAGTTAAACCATGACTTTTGACTGGTGAGTGGTAATATATTTTAAAAATTAGTTAAAGCCACCACTCACCCAAACTTGAGTTTTACAGTAAAAACAGATCGATTAGACCTTCAAGATGTCATCACCCGATGAGGAGAAAGACAACTGTCCAGAAGCACAACTGGTTAGGTCGAGCTCCCATGAGCGTAATTTAACAGCAAGGGGTCAAGAATTACATGAACAGGAAACAAAGAAAAATTTAAAGGCATTCAACAAAGCCTATGACCTTTGGAAGCACACAGCAAAGGAGTGTAGAGGGAAACTAAAGGCCTTCTACTCAGCTGAGGATCTTGATAAAATCCAAATAAGCATTACATCTAAACAAGCTATAGTTCACCAAAATTATGAGCCAATGCGACGGAATCATACTATCATTTCAGATATCATCAAAAGAATGGATGCTTGTGACACTCTTACAGTTGGGATCTGTGATCTGTGTGTTATCATCATAAGTTCAAGTCCTCTTCAAGTCCTGTGTACCACTTGAAATGCTTCAAGACATGTCCACGGATGCTTTCATTAAAACTTTATGGTGTTTTATTAGCCTTAGAAGACCTGTTTGCCAGCTTCGCTGTGATCAAGGCACAAAATTTGTTGGTGCGAAGAATGAGTCCTTTTAAGCAAGGTGATATAGAGTCTTTAAAAGCCTTTCTGGCGGATAAAAAATGCGAGTTCATTTTCAATGCTACTTCAGCGAGTCATGCAGGTGGTGGTGTGTGGGAGTGGCAAATTCGGACCATTCACAATGTGCTAAATGTGACAATTGCTTAGGGTTCAGGTAGACTAGACGATGCTTCCCTCAGAACTAGGGTTGGGTACCGAAAACTGGTGCCAATACCACACCGGTACTTATATAACCGATATGTACCGAATGGAAACAGAACGCGAATTTCTGTGCCTTATTTCGGTGCCACTTAAATGCCTAAACTGTCGGTTGAAATATTTGTTCTCTGGGGATATAAGTTGTAATAAGCATCAGATTGTAATAAGCATCAGATTCATATATAGCAATATTCATGTAATAAGCAATAAAAAGATTCAACAACACACATGATCGCTAGTAAAATTTAAATACTGCATTCATGGGGTGTCTGAAATGATCGGAAAAATAAATTATTTCCTTAATTAGAAAAATCTTGAGAACTTCGGGAAGCTTTGATAATCCAAATCCAAAACATTGTTGCAGTAATGTTACTGTCCATTTTATTTTTGTAGATTAAAAGTTTATTAGATTAGATAAAAAAATTAAAAGCACAAATCATCAGGAAATGAGACCATGCGTGTGATGCGGGTGAATGCAGCAACTAACGTTACCCTTGCTCTGACGGCAGCAGGTGGTCTAACGCTATCTTAGCTTGCTAAATTAAACAACTTTCGTTAAAATGGCTAAAACTAAACTGTACTGTAGAAAGGAAGGAAGAATTCCGACACCGCGATGTGCAGCAAATGTTTTACAGCAGTAAAGGGGGAAACACGTAAAATCTAATGAAACATTTAAGGGTACACGGAATAAACTTAAAAGCAGCTGGCACTATCGGTGTGGATGACCCCAGCCCCAGTCATACCAACAGTAGCGAAAAGGAGTCCGCCGATTATGATGACGACAGCAGCCTTTCTGCAGGTTAGTAGTAGGCTAATGTAATGTTAATTGCAAAATGCTAATCTTGCATTCATGCTAACAAATGGTCAAACAATTTGTAAAATACTAATGTAACATGGATTCTGTTTATAATTATGTCTTTCCAGCTAGTACTAGTAGTACTACAACAGTGACCCCATTTACCATTGCAAAGAAGGCTAATTTGACTAAGGAGAAGGTGGAGGAACACATTTTAATATATTGTTCAATTTTAAGCATTATTTTTTGTTCAATAAAAATATATTCTTGAGTCATCCACCATCATTTTGTGGCTTTTGTAAAGTATCGGTTTCGGCACCGTTTTGGCACCGGTACCGTTTTAAAAGTATCGATTTGGCACCAGTATCGAAAAAAAACAAAACGATAACCAACCCTACTTAGAACTCTGTTTTATGAAGCTACATTTATTACTTATTTTTAATAACAAACTTAATATTTGTGTGTTTATTTTTAGTTTTAACGGTACTTACGCTGGTTGCAGAAAAGTAAAGTCAATTGCACCCGTTAGAGACTTTCTGCCTTGTATTCAGAAGCCAAGGGCTGCGACAACTAATACTGACACACACACACACGTTTCTCAATATTTCATTTAGTCCCTTCTCAAATGCATAACCAGACGCTAAATGTGAAGCATATTTATTAATGTTTAATTTTAAATATTCGGTAGGCTACACATGACTTTTAAACCCCGCTATATGAACTTGAAAAAACAAATTCTTTCCATACTGCAGTGGGTCGTCATAAACACAATCATTGCCTTCTTTAAACCGTTTGCAACGTTAAAATATTTTACTGCAGCTAAGAGTCTCATCACTGTCCTGTGCTTAAAGTCTTCTGTAAATTTCAATCACTTTTATGCATTCATTCACCAGAAATTTCATCAAGTCCCGGTTTGACATGAACGACTTGTATATACATACACACAGCAATTTTAGGCCTGGTAAAGCAGAGTAGGTCTAGAATAAAACTTAAATAAAGTAGTTTCTAAAATATTTTTTTTAATTAATTAATTAATTAATTTTTTTATTTATTTATTTATTTTCACATATTTTGTTATTTTATTCCTCTGTCATAGTTTGAATACCTGCAATAATATTTTTTGAATATCTGCAATAAGTTAAAAAAATCGTCAATACTATGTCTTACAAAATATTAATTATCGTTATACCATACTGTGTAAATGTATTCTAAACAAATAAAGCCATTATTACTATGAAATACACTCACCTAAGATTATTAGGAACACCATACTAATACGGTGTTTGACCCCCTTTCTCCTTCAGAACTGCCTCAATTCTACGTGGCATTGATTCAACAAGGTGCTGGAAGCATTCTTTAGAAATGTTGGCCCATATTGATAGGATAGCATCTTGCAGTTGATGGAGATTTGTGGGATGCACATCCAAGGCACGAAGCTCCCGTTCCACCACATCCCAAAGATGCTCTATTGGGTTGAGATCTGGTGACTGTGGGGGCTATTTTAGTACAGTGAACTCATTGTCATGTTCAAGAAACCAGTTTTAAATGATTCGATGCTTTGTGACATGGTGCATTATCCTGCTGGAAGTAGCCATCAGAGGAAGGGTACATGGTGGTCATAAAGGGATGGACATGGTCAGAAACAATGCTCAGGTAGCTCGTGGCATTTAAATGATGCCCAGTTGGCACTAATGGGCTTAAAGTGTGCCAAGAAAACATTCCCCACACCATTACACCACCACCACCAGCAGCCTGCACAGTGGTAACAAGGCCTGATGGATCCATGTTTCCATTCTGTTTACGCCGAATTCTGACATTTGAATGTCTCAACAGAAATCGAGACTCATCAGACCAGGCAACATTTTTCCAGTCTTCAACTGTCCAGTTTTGGTGAGCTTGTGCAAATTGTAGCCTCTTTTTCCTATTTGTAGTGGAGATGAGTGGTACTCGGTGGGGTCTTCAGCTGTTGTAGCCCATCTGCTTTAAGGTTGTGCATGTTGTGGCTTCACAAATGCTTTTCTGCATACATCGGTTGTAACGAGTGGTTATTTTAGTCAAAGTTTCTCTTCTATCAGCTTGAATCAGTCGGCCCATTCTCCTCTGACCTCTAGCATCAACAAGGCATTTTCGCCCACAGGACTGCCGCATACTGGATGTTTCCCTTTTCACACCATTCTTTGTAAACCCTAGAAATGGTTGTGCGTGAAAATCCCATTAACTGAGCAGACACCAACAACCATGCCACACTCAAAATTGCTTAAATCACCTTTCTTCCCATTCTGAGTTCAGGAGATTGTCTTGACCAGGACCACACCCCTAAATGCATTGATGCAACTGCCATGTGATTGATTAGATACTGTAATTGCATTAATGAGAAATTGAACAGGTGTTCCTAATAATCCTTTAGGTGAGTGTATATGATATATGCATGTGTGAAAATATATTAATGAGTTTTTAGGTTATATTAAACTTCCATACTGGCTTTTTCTTTTATACAGTTTATTTGTTATTTGTTTTTTTAATAGTCGTTTTAGATTCTTTTAATTATCTGTTGATTTTTATTTGCTTGTAAGATATGCTACTTCCTCAATCATCTTTATTTATCTGTATTTCTATTTTAGTTTTACATTTTCATGTGATGGCGGCACTGTGGAACTATCTCACCTATGCTGTTTCGCGCGGTGGCCATAAATACGGTTCATCATGATTCACTGCGAGGTTTTGGCGCTGTGAGTACGTTTACATCTTTCCGCACGAAAAATTAAACGTTACATTTTTTTGCCGGTCCTCGCGGAAGCTTGCGGTTCTTACAGAACTTCGCGGAACGTCGGCGGGCAATCTTGGCAACTCACGGTGCCTAACTCCGCATCTCACCATGAGTCAAACCGCATAGGTGAGATAGGAGTGTTATCTTTCCATCTTTCCGCGCGAACGTTTATTTTTTTTGGCGGCCCTGGCAGATGCTTGAGGACCTTGCAAAGCTTCGCGGAACATCAGCAGAACATCGGCGGGCAATCGCGGTGGCTCACGGTACCTAACACCGCATCTCACCCTGAGTCAAACCGCATAAGTGAGATAGAGGTATGGTTATAGCACTGTTGCCTTGCACCGCCGGGTCTGGGATTAAATAGCCAACATTCTCACGTCAAATTACACCAGGGTTTATACTCAGATGCCTTGAAGAAAATTTTTTTTTTACCCAAATTATACTTTTCATTTCATGCTATAAATTGAGCATGAAATGAAATTTTTATATATATAAATTTATTAAGTCGGTGTGTTTTTACTTTTGGTCCGGTCTGTGCTCTGAACGTTGAATTCCAAAAGGACTGGACATACAACTATGACACCATCCAAACGATTTCTATTAGACTTGGAGAGACACGCTTCCCTCAAATTCATATGTTGAGAAACAAAGTCATGTTGCCGTAGACCACATTGGGGAAAAAAGTCTTCAAAAGTCAAATCTCTGCTAGTTTTTAAAAATGGTTATATGATATTGTAACATAAAAGAATCAGTAAGATACTAATAAGCATTTGGTGTTATCCGGGTATTTTACTGACCTTTAAGAACGTATATTTTCAATGTTTTATGCTAATCAATGTTTTAACTTTGACTAGTCTGGGAAGAATCATTTAGTAACGTTTGTGTATTGTAATTGTCAGGGTATTGTAAGGCCGGCTTGTTTTTCCAGAAAAACAATTACTTGAACCAACTACATCAGCAGGCTAAAATGGGAGACAACTTAGCTTAACCTTTTTTTTATTTAAAAAACTAAGTCAACCCTAGAGAAATACAATAAATTGATACACAATCAATACTACTACTATTTGGCCAGCAAATTTCTCTAAAAGTTCAGTAAACTTAAAGCTGTGCAAATTGTTACAAAACTTTGTTTTTATGTTGAAGTAGCTTACTGTTTTTCTTTTTATTATTATTATTATTTTTTACAGTGTAAGTGGAATCATCCTTGGTTACCAAATGCATCTCAAGCAGACCACACGGGGATCCATGCAACGAGATCTCCAACCAGCAAGCTGTAGCTCAGCTCAGGTTATTAGGCCCTGCTGATCATGTACCTGTATATGTATATATATATATATATATATATATATATATATATATATATTGCGGACTATTGCGTATTGCGGACAGTCTGAGCACTGATGGAGGGATTGTGTGTTCCTGGTCTTCCACTGCGAGGATGATCAGCTGTCCTTCCTGTCTCCCTGTAGCGCCGTCTTAGGTGTCTCACAGTGCGGACATGGCAATTTATTGCCCTAGCCACATCAGCAGACCTCATGCCTCCCTGCTGCATGCCTAATGCACGTTCACGAAGATGAGCAGGGACCCTGGGCATCTTTCTTTGGGTGTTTTTCACAGTCGGTAGACAAGTCCTGCGTTTTTAGAACTGTGACCTTAAATGCCTACTTTCTGTAAGCTGTTAAGGTCTTAACGACCATTCCACAGGTGCATGTTAATTAATTGATTATGGTTAAATAAACATTCATGGAAAACATTGTTTAAACCCTTTACAATGAAGATCTGTAAAGTTATTTGGATTTTTACAACATTATTGTTGAAATACAAAATCCTGAAAAAGAGACGTTTCTTTTTTTGCTGAGTATATATCTCTACATGTTATACGCCATTATAATTAAATATGGCAAAGGCATTTAAAGACCATTTAATTTCTAAATTATATTTTATATACACCTTGCCTTCTAGTAAAGTTAGCTTTACCAATTTGCCTCCTGGGTGGTTGTCTGTGTATTACACCTGTGTTCAAAATTATTCAACCCCCACTGAAATTGAGTGTTTTGGCCAGTTTGACATTGATTTTGATTTCAGTCATCTTGTTTACAGTTAAATCAAAGAGGCACTTGTAAGTCAGACAAATATAACGTAACATTTTTAATGAAATAAGCACAAATGTCTTTTCTGTGCTCACATCATTATCAGTTTTATTCAACCCCCAAGTGACAGTCATTCTTAGTACTTAGTACAACATCCTTTTCCAGTTATAACAGCTTTTAAACGTGAAGCATAGCTTGACACAAGTGTCTTGCATCGATCTACTCGTATCTTAGCCCATTCTTCATGGGCAAAAACCTCCAGTTCAGTCACATTCTTAAGCTTGCGCGCTGCAACTGCACCAGAGGTTTACAATCGGATGTAAGTCTGATGACTGCGATGGCCACTCCAAAATGTTCCAGCCTTTAATCTGCAACCATGCTCTAGTGGACTTAGAGGTATGCTTGGGATCATTGTCCTGTTGAAAGGTCCAACGTCTCCCAAGCCCCAGGTTTGTGACGGACTGCATCACAATTTCTTCCAATATCTCCTGGTACTGAAGAGAATTCATGGTACCTTGCACACGCTGAAGCTTCCCTGTACCTGCAGAAGCAAAACAGCCCCAAAGCATGATTGACCCCAGCCATGCTTCACAGTAGGCAAGGTGTTCTTTTCTTCATAGGCCTTGTTCTTTCTCCTCCAAACATAGCGTTGATCCATGGGCCCAATTTTGATTCATCAGTCCACAGAACACTATCCAATAACTTT
Source organism: Clarias gariepinus (assembly GCF_024256425.1). NCBI lineage: Eukaryota > Metazoa > Chordata > Actinopteri > Siluriformes > Clariidae > Clarias > Clarias gariepinus. The sequence continues at coordinate 16,114,497 of NC_071119.1, forward strand.
TGTGGTTTGTCCACATGACTTTTGGCATACTGCAGTCGACTCTTCTTATTCTTTGGAGACAGCAATGGGGTGCGCCTGGGAGTTCTGGCATGGAGGCCTTCATTACGCAGTGTGCGCCTTATTGTCTGAGCTGAAACTTCAGTACACGCATCTGACAAATCTTTTTTCAGTTCCTCAGCAGTCACACGGGGACTTTTTTCCACTTCAGGTAGCGTACAGCAGTCGAAGTCAGCATCTTCTTTCTGCCACAACCAGGTAGCGTTTCAACAGTGCCCTTTGCCTTGAATTTGTGAATGATGCTTCCTTTTGGAATGTTTAACATCTTTGCAATCTTCTTATAGCCATTGCCCTTCCTGTGAAAAGAAATCACCTCTTCTCTTGTCTTCCTGGACCATTCTCTTGACTTCACCATGTTTGTAAACACACCAGTAAATGTCTAGAAGGAGCTAAGTATCACAGTCATTTTAAATCTGCCTAATTGGTGCTTATTATGCTTGATTGCTGCTCGTTGACATCCACAGGTGTTTTCAATACCTGATCGAAAACACTTGAATGAACCTCTGTTCTTAAGAGTGGTAGTCTTTAAGGGGTTGAATAATTGTGTCAATGAAGAAATCACAAAAAAAAAACATTTAATACTGTATTACAAAACAATTGATGTCATTTTAGTTGCATTTGGTTCTTTAAAAAGTCCTTGTAAGATTTCATTCTGAACACAATTACAAATGTACACTGAATTCCCTAAAACCCTTTACAGCATTGGGGGTTGAATAATTTTGAACACAACTTTGTTTGTGAATTGGTTGTGCACTTTCTTTTATTTAGTTGTGTAAGATGTTCATTTTCTTTTTTTCTTTGCTTTGCATACATGCAGATTACATTCTGCGTGATAAAATATATAGAATGCACAGTGACCTGATGATTCTCATTCTCACAAGTTTTTTTTTATATAATACAACATTATTACAGTAGTAAACCATGTTTTTCCGTAGTAAACCATTGTTCAAGGTTTAGTTCCATGGTAGTAGACACGGTACAGAATGAAATGATTTTTTTCCATTTGTTTGAAAGCTGTGGATTTTGTTTCATGTTTTTTTTAAGTGACATTTATATAACCTTCAGAAGCTATTAATGAATATAAAAACATATGAAATTAGTATAAATATCAGATGAAATTTAGTCTAATTTCCTTACAATAAAACAATTTATAATAAATCATATTTAAAACTATATTCTATTTGAGGTGCAGCAAAGCTAATACTTTGATGGATTAATCATGAGGGGTCTTTAAGTTAAACCACGACTTTGCCTTCATTCACCTGAAATTGTGAAAAAGTCCAGGTTTGACTTGAACGACTTCTTGTATATACATATACACTGCCATTTTAAATTCCATAGAGCTGGTGAAGCAGTCCAGAGTAAAACCTGTATAAAGTAGTTTCTAAATTATTTATTTATTTATTTATTTTTTTTTGGGGGGGAGGAGGAATTTTCTTTCTCTGCTACTGTATAGTTTGGAAACTAAAAATCGTAAAAAAATAATAAATAAATACTGTCTTAAAAAATATTAATTATTGCTATGATATACCATACTGTGTTCCAAATGTATTCCAACAAATAAAGCCATTATTACCATAAAATATATGATGTATGCATGTGTGTATCAGAATCAGAAAACTTTAGTGATCCTGCAGGAAATTGCTTAATGAAATATATTAATGAGTTTTTAGGTTGCATTAAACATCCAAACTAGCTTTTTCTTCATACCTCATCACCCCCATAAGTGTGTGACTCATGCATGTGCTTAATGCATGAGTCACACACTTTGACTTTTGACTTTTTTCCGTTCCTACTTCCTACGTATTTTCGTATTTTAAAACTTGCATTTTTCAGGAAGTTATTTATGCGTCTACTCTAGTGTTCTGCATTTATTAAATAATTCAACTTGTAAAATGCATGTATTAGTAGAACTGTGTATTTATTTAATTGTTTATTTTAACATATTTTACCCCCCTTTTTTTTTTTTTTTTACTGTTATGACCCATCAATGACTATAAAAGGTTTGCACTACACACAAGCCACAAAACCACAAGTCACTGTACACCAGCATGGTTTTCACATACATGCAGCTTTATATAATTCAATTTTTTATGCTGTTTAGCTAAATCAAAGATTTTTCTGGAGTGTATTTAACAATAATCTGATTTTGAAGGCTTTTCTGGCTCCTGACAGGAATGACATTTGCTATCAAACCAGACCAATGAATCAATGAAGACCTTCATGGGACCAGTACATTCATGATCTGGGGTATGTGAGGAATAATATAATAAAGCCTGTTTATTCCTATAAGGATCTTAATTTCCTCTGATGTCATGTCATTTATTTACTTATTTATTGATTGATTGATTGATTCATTCTGTGCATACAACATTTCGTTTCATCCATCAGATCCATGTGTAATAGATGTATGATGCACCTTTGGCTTTGCTATCAAACAATAAAAATATAGTGGAACCTTGGATTGCATGTCTTGGATGTCTACAAATGGATATAAAAATACTTGTATATTAAAGTGAATTTCCGTCATAAGAAATAATTTAGATTTGTTCCACAACCCAAAAATATTCATATAAAATAATTAATACAGAATAGAAAGTAAAAATAAAACAAAATAACTTGCACTTTACCTTTAGCTTGCTAATGTGTTGTTGTCTGTGTTTTTGGCCATCTAACTTTACAAAAATGCTCCAATATAGAGCCAAAATTGCAATTATCTATATGTTAGACATTATTAAACCAATAACAAGTGAAGATAATGCTACAACTAGTTCCACATAAAAAGATCTCTAATCCAGAGGAAACCGGTTTAATCCTGTTACATGTGAGCAGGACCTAAGTGCATCTCTTTACACATACAGAATGTAATGTTTTAAGTTTTCCTGTAGTTGTTAATAATTGTGGATGTTTTCCTGAATAATGATTTAGCCATGGTCACATTTCCCCCCCACAAAATTTTTTTTTTCATCATTTCTTTGTCTTCTGGTGATTTATACTGCTATACATGACCTTTCCTGGCCCTGTTTTTAAAGGTGTTACATGACTATATTTAGGCCAAACAGCATCAGTGACTGGCCGAGCTCATCTACACCATAACATTTACATTTTCAGTACAGCATTTGGCAGACCCCCTTATTCAGAGCAACATACATTTCTTTCATTAGACATATGAGCAGTTGAGAGATAAGAGTCTTGCTCAAGGGCCCAGCACTGACAACTTGGTAGTGCCAGTCTAAACCTTCCAATCAATAGCCTTTACCACTGAGCAACCACCTGCCCATAAACCAATGTCTAATTAACACCAGGTGTTTTGGCTGTATCAAAAAATTCCTAATAGTTATAAAAATAAAACATTAACCTCTACATTCAGTATAGGATCTCTTTAGGCTGCTACAAAAAGTTCTGTGAAGGTTAGTTTCCGGTCACAAAAAAAAAGGACATTTCTAAAATGTTATTTGGTTCTCAAAAAATAACCAATTGGAATCCATACGCTACACTCTAAAAAACGCTGGGTTGTTTTTTCTACCCAAGCGCTGGGTTGCCTCTGTTGGGTCATTTTTCTGGGTTATTTACAGAGAGTTGGGTAGTTTTTGTGTAACCCAGCTGCTGGGTTGAGGTTTGCTTGGCTCCTCCCCCAAAGTTCACCGGTGGATTCAGCGGCTGTCAGTCAGAGCTTCGTGTCTCTCTTGAGCTCCCACACCGCTGATGACGGTTCATTTAAGGGAAAATGACGTTAAATACAAGGTCTGTATACACATGTTCACTCACCTAAGTCACATATGACTGAAAAATTATTACTATATGTGAGATTTATTACTGTTACCATGTTAAGGTTACACTTAAACTTTCAGGCTGGTCTGAGGTAAGATAATTTAGCTGACAGTAGCTGCTATAGTTAACCGCAGAACCCCACCTGTGTATGAAATAAACGGATAAGATGTCTGAGCTTTTTATCTTTCTCTGTAGAATGTTTGCAGGGTGACGAAACTGTAACTAGCGTTAGCAACCACATTAACATTAGAACTTTATTAATCTTACTGTTTGAGACAATAAAATACTGGGGTGTTACAAAACACTGACCCTCTCACAAATATACACACCTGCTAACCTCCCGTTTTTCAAGCTAGTAATTTACTCCGCGGTCAAAAGTCGCCCGAAAAAAGTTTCTCCCGAGTTATAACAATATTTTACACCTTTCCCCCTTTGGCAAGTAGTATGCAAATATGACTGCTGCATGTAAGATAACCAGGTAGCCCTCTTTAACCAAAGTTGCTTGTGACTCAGACTTAATTAACTATCAGTCAGCTGTACAAATAACTACTAGATGAAAGTATTAATATATGGGTGATTATAATGTGCCAGTATGACCCCAGATATGACAATGCATCTCCTCGGTAATTAGCTTAAAATCAACGCAGACCACAAGACCAACTAGTCTGATAAAGCTCATATATATATGAGCTTTATCCCAAAAGCCATGCTTATTTTGCTTATTTTATTTTCGGTAGTAGCTGTCTCCATGTTTTTGTTTTATGTTACCTATACCCTAGCTTTGTCATTTTATTATTTAGTATAAATCCTATTACACATTAAATTGATAGTCTTATTCAGTTTAATCTTTGTTATTCAACAAATTTTTAACTTTCTTTCATTTCTTTCTAAGGTTGGCCCCAACATGGTGGAATACCTTAAGCAGGCTGAAGCTGTCAAGGCCGTACGCCTACTGTACATCCTGACGTTGAAAGATGATGACCAGCGCTGCTCTTAGGCATTCGTCATTCTGGTGGGACAGGCTGTGGAGCAATGCACACTACTTGGGGCGGTTGATGTGTGCTTCAAGGCATTTTATATTGACATTAACTATTTAAAGTATTGTGCACCTGTATAGGACTTTTTGTAATGTTGCTATGAAATAGCAAGGCCTACTTGAAAAGTCATAGACAGTGTTTGTATGTTAAAACGGAACCAGGGCTGGATAGTTTTGTTCTGCAGAAAAGATATCTAATGTCACAGAGAGATCCTGCTCTGTAGAAGCTGCCTGAGCCTATTTGTGTTATCACTCCATTCTGCCCTTGTGAGTAATAGTATAGTAATGATGTTGCTGTTGATTATCTGTTCTTGTGCTTTTGAAAAATAAATGTTTTTTCTATGAACATTTAATAGGATGTTGTTTATTGCATATATGTATGGTTTGCAAAACTTTTAAGTTCTTTTTTGTAATAAACCAGTATATCAAAGTAATTTAACTGTTTAATAGACGTGGGTTTTTTTTTTTTTTTTTTTTTTTTTACAGATTCACTGTAAAACATGAAAATAATAATAACCTATTTGTGAGGTAGAATTAACCCAGCATTATAGTTAAATATGACCCAGCATTTGGGTTGAATATTTAACCCATTTTGCTGGGTTAAAAAAATAACCCATTTTGCTGGGTTAAATTAACCCAGCATTTAGTTAGTCCAATAGTTACCCAGCAGCTGGGTTAAAAACAACCCAGATTGGGTTGTTTTTAACCCAGCATTTTTTAGGGTGTAACATTAGGGGACTGTACATACCCCCTCCCCTTTCCCACCTCACCCATTTATTTAACTTAAAAGAGCACTTTTCCTGTCCTCTCCGTTTCTCAATGTATGTGCTCATAATGCCCAACTCAGAGCAAAAGCCACACCCTTGAATTCATGGTTTATTTGGTCATTGGTATATTTTATGTTTCTTAATGCACTCTAAAGGGAGATTGTTAAGATTGTAATTAATAAAATCATACAGGTAGCACCTAAGGAGAGGTTGTCAATATATATATTCTAAATGCTTTATATACATAAAAATATATTATTAGTGTTGAAATTAGTCTATATAAAATATTGCACAGTATTGATGCAAAGATATAATTTAATGTATATTAAAAGGGATGACATTGTCGTGTAATTTATTATGTGAGATGTGTGTGAAAAACAAGTATTGTTAAATACAAAAACTGTAAGAGGTTCGTCACTAAAGGGCACTGTGGGTTTTTTGTAGTTTTTGTTTGCAGACTCAGTTTCCCAGAAGGCACCTTGGTCAGGTGATGCGGGTGCTCACCTGAACCGAGGTAGCTCATTAAATCACCTATAAATAGCTGATTAGTCGGGGAAACTGGGTCAAGCATTGTTTGTATTTACTTTTATTTGTGTGGACATTTTGTTTTATATTGTATTTTAGTTTGTTGTGACATGTAACTGTTGAGCATGTCCCAAGGCTCTAGTTGGTATTAGTATGTAAGTCCCTTGTATTGCAGTGTGTGTGGAGCTGATTCGGCCTTGTGAAGTCTTGTTTGTCTCTAGGTATTGTAAGTACTCTTTGTGTCTCTAGTGTTAGTGTAACCCCTTGGATGTTTAGCTCTCTGGATGTTTAGGACAGTGTGTTTATCTACTTGATCCCAGTATGTTTAGCTTCATGTATGTTTAGTTATTTGTTTGTCTAGCCACATGTGATCTTAGCCGCTAGCAAGTTTAGCTGTTAGTGGAGTTTACTTCTAGTAGGAATTAGCTTAATGTGTGCTAAGCCTTGTGTGTCTCCGTGCCCTTGGTAGGTCAGGGACTAACCTGGTTAGCCATTAACGCCACAATTACCAGTGTAGCCACTAATCCAACTAACCATTAACCCATCCTGTCTCTAGTGTGTCTCGTCTAGACCTGTTTCAGCACCATGCGTGGTCTGTTGGAGGTCTTAGCCTCTTGTTTTGCCATAGAACCTGTTTCCTGTTGTACAGCTAAAGAACCTGTTTCTCCAGAGCCTGTTTCCTATAGTACAGCAGAGTCTGTTTCTGTTTTTGATATTCCATGTTCTTATGTTTTGTTAAAGACTTTTTGTTGGAACCAACCTTTTTGCACCTACTGTACGCCTGCCCTTTCTGCCCACAGCAACATCAGCCAGTAACGCCCCATTCATGACGAACATTGTAATGGGTACAAAAATTGTAAAATCATTGCAGTGATAAATAATTAATGCATGTTTCAAATTGACTACTCATTTTAGTTAAATAAGGGGTGAGGAGGGAAATGATTCAAAGCATTAAGCACACATCAAAATGAAACTTGCTTTTTTCCATGTCTTTTTATACCTGCGCTCATGATGCCAAACTTGGAGAAAAGGCTACATCCTTCAATTCATTTTTGGCCTGTCCATTTCCCTTTTATCTTTTTCTTGTATATTGCACTTGCAAACTTAAACTCACAATCACGTCCACACAGTAGTGACTATCATGTCATTATCAGCCAGGACTAAAAGTCACATAATTGAGTTGGACAAATCAAAATAAATGCCTAAAAAAACAACTATTAATTTTGTCTTAAACTTACACTAAGTTTATTTCACAAATGGAAATTAGTGTTTGACTATATTATTCTGAAACTGAATTATATTTTTCACATGCACTTATTTTTTTGATACATTTCAATCAAAATATTTGGTAATGGAGTAATTATACTGATTAGTTTACAGAACTACAGTTATCACTCATTCCAACTCAATATGTTTAACAACAAAAACTTAATTGAGTAAATTGCCCTGTGCAAGTGCTCATGGGAAGTCTGGTGTAACATCAGAGACAAGAAGGCTGTAAGGATGTGAGAATGGATGTAAAGCACCTGGAACACTCCTTACAAATCCTGGTGAGTGAGCAACTAACAAGTTACTGTAATAATGACTGTCTGCCTGCGCGCACACACACACACAACTTTATAGTGTGTAAGTTACTGTTCGGAATCCTGTCACAATGCGGTGACTTTGGGCAGCCAACCGCCACTGTGGCGAAGATGTAAAACTAGCATGTTCAAATAATTAACGTATGTGTAACGGTCCACCTCACAAAATGAACCGCGAGTCTGCTCGTTTCACTTCGACACTTTAAGGTGGAAACGCAGACCAAAGCAGGTTTAGTGTCTCTGGCACTATACCTCTGTCAGTGTTTAGGCACCTGTCTCTGGATGTGTTTTATCAGTGTTTTTATGAGAGTATTTTTAACAAACACTGCACGCAGCAGTAGATGTTACAAAAATGTGCTAAATACTGTAGTAGTAACTAAAGCTGTGAAATATACAGATTTAGTGAAAGTACAACATTTTTCTCAGAATTATAATTGGGAGAAGGTAATATGAAATTAAAACCTCGATTCGAAATGTTATGTATGTTTTATGTAAATAAGAGAAACTAAAACTGATTGATTTTTTTTGTGCATGAGAAACATGTTATATATTTTCTATATATTCTTCACAGCACCAACACCACTAAAGAAGAGAAGTTAGAATGGCGATAAAACGAGGTAAATGTCAACTTTTTTTAATGTTACAGAAATATTAAATGTGTAACCATTGAATCAAAGATAGAAATTAAAACAAGGCTTGGAATATTTCCCTTTACCTATAATAAATCTAAAATAAACAAGTTTTCCACTAGAATATACAGTACTAGATTTTCCATTAACTAAAGTAAAAATATAAAATAGTTGATAGTAATGTGTAAATAAGGTTGGGTAACATTTTTTTTTATACGAGGGACAAAAACGTGTACAACGGACCTTCAAGTCAAAGTGAGACCTTTGATTGTACAGAATAACAGAACACACTTATTAGAGTAAAAGCTCCCTTTATTTCTCCATATGTTTTTTTTCTATATGTACAGTATAAGGTTGTGCATTGTTCTGTAAGAGAAAAAATCCCTTTGGTGATCAAAGCAGTCAGTTTTTTATAAAAACATACCACTGGAATGTTCACCGGAATTTTACCAGCAATGGGCTCTGTAAAGTCAAATCAGTTTTATGTCTTCGTTTTTAGAGAATTTTCATCATGAGTCCCACTTTGACTTGAACACCACTCATAGATCAGTGTGATGTATATTAGTCCAAAAAGTATGTATTTGAACAGAAAGTACTATTTTACCAGTCTGGTAGACTTTATAGTAACAGTCACACTTGTACTTTTATACTATTGTTTCTTTTTAGGTGCCAGCTTATGGGATGACGGTGTAAGCTCTGCACACTTGTCGCATCATCAAAAGGAATTTTGATCATTATCGAATGAAGCATGGTACTGTTGGTCAAGGATATTCATTGTCCTGTCTTCATTTAGACCGTCATTCCTTCTTTAAGACCTGAGAAGGTCTGCACACACATTTGTATGGATCCCACATTTTAAAGGAAAATTAAGTGTGAAGGTGTGCAATCTTTCAGATTTAAATGTGACTCATAAAAATCTAAAACAAAAGTCTACTTTCCACATATGAACTGTATAATACATGTGGCAGAAGTATGTAAGACTGTTTACTAATAAGCCTCATTTTTTATGATCTTTTTACGTCATTTGCAAAGTAAACCAGGTTGAGTTTAGACTTCATGTCTTGTCAAATTTGGCAAATAAAGCTTTAATTAAAATATGTATTGTTTATTTCATTTAGTTAAAATATTTAGTAAATGTAGCACATTTGTTTGTTAAATAATAGTATAATTTTCAGTATCCTCTACCTTCTATTTTAATTATATCTACTTAATTATTTTACCCATTTTCACTTTGCATTAACTTCTGATTTTCATTACATTTACTCAATTTTGTATATCATTGTACTAAATAGTTATTCAGGTCTACTTAATTTTTTTTACTGACTTGTACTCAATTCATGAAGTATATTTTACATGATTTTGCAACTTTTATATTTACTTAATATTTTTAAGTGTTAAAATGATTCACCAAAAAAATTGAGTACAGCACAGTTTTATTTTTTAGAGTGCAAATAAACTTTAAGAGCTTACAGAGGACATCGGTAAATATAGGTGAACAATGGGTAGGCTAAACGTAAAATTAACTAACTAACTAACTCAAGTAAATAACTAAAAGTAAACTATAAAATACAAGATACAATTGAACTCTATTAACTAACTTTGTGTTGAGGATTAGCTTATCGATCTATGTGCAAAGTGCATTTTAAGCAGATTAATTATTTATAGTATTATGGCAGTTATGAGCAGGGAATTCTCCTGACTTGGTTATAACAAATCTTGGTTGATTTGATTTAATGATAAGCTGCATTACTTTATGAATCATCTTTATTTACCATTAACTTTTTTTTATTTCAGCCAACTTTCGTCAAATTACGACAAGGTTTAATGATACTTGATACTTTTTTGAGAAACCATATTCGTCTTCTCTATTACTCATTCTGCTTTTTTAACGTCACTCTACTCTCCCGTCTACACTCATCCTGAAACACTGCCTGCGCTCACACCTTCAACTTCAAGTATTTTTTTCACCATTATTTGCTTTCAGAACTTGAGTGTAACGTGCTAGGGTGCGATACAGAAGGCCATTTTCTGCTGCAGCCTGGCGTTTGCTCATCTCGCTGGCATATAATAATAAATGAATAAGTTGTTGTTCCTCATCCGTGCTAAATAATTCTTGATGTATTTTAGGTCTGTTGTACTGAGAAATTACAATGATGCTGTCTTTAATCGCTGACATCTTTGTGATGGGTAAGTATTAATGTTTTAATATTGTGTAAAACACATAAAGCAAATACTTCAAAACACTTCATGCAGGGGAAAGATTTAGATTTCACCAAAGACCAGAAGAACCTAAGTAAGCTTTAATGTGAACACGAGTTGTTTCACCTGTTATCTTGCTTATAAGTATAACGGGTATAAATATATATTTATGTATATGATTATGTAAATTACAGTACATACATAAATATATTGTAGCGTTTTTCACCGCTACGTAGGAACTTGAAGAGGCGAGTCGGCTTCCTTGCTGCCCAATGCAAATGGCTGGGAGTATTTTATTCACTTTTACATAACCAACACTACACATATAATCACAAGACATACTTCTAACCACACACACGCACCCCTGGCCGTAGCCACCAACCCAAACAGCCTTTCCCAACAGGGTGAACACACAACAACCCCTCCCGCAAAGCATGATGGTCCCAATCGAAACCCCGCCCACGCCACAATATGTATAATACCTGAATGTATAATACCTAAATATATGTATAATATATGTATAAAGATATGTGTATAATATCTGTTGCGAAAATGTGTTTGGGAAGATAAAGGGGATTTTGTTTATTAAACAAAATTGAGGAGAAGCTATATGCTTTATACATGGGCGTCGCTAGGCCATTTTTACTCAGCACACCTAAAAATTCTCCATAAACTTTACCCAAATTGGTGATTGCCCATCATCCCCTTTAAATTTCAAAGCGGCGGCAGACTTCGGCTCCTTCTGCTCCTCCCCGTCTTTCAGCGCGGTCTTCCATGAGCTATTACAGAGGTAAGAGGTAATTAATGCAAGGTGTGTGGTTTTCGATAAATTGTTATATCTGCATCAGTGCAGTCCTTTCTCATAAATTCAGTTTACATAATGTCATGAGGGATTAATCAGTTAAATCTTCGCTGTGTTCACCCTCATCACACCAGCTGTTTCCTCTAGTTAAAATGAAGCCCCTAATACAGACTCTATGAACCTATAGCCTACTTTATAAAACAATCATGCTGTTGCTGTTTTAATTGTGCATATGGCATTAACTAACATAGAGTTATGCACATAAATGATTAAAAATAGTGACAGACAGCATTCAGTGCACTCGTTTTAACTGCATAGCAGTGTGATTTACAGAGATAGAAAAACCATGTTTTTTTGTAATAAATATTGTATTGTATTAAATAATGTCCCAAATCGTAAAATAGATTTATTACCCTTAGAGTAGGGTTTTTGTCACCCTTTCGATTTAGAAAAAGTAACTTTTTTTAATGAATAGAAACAAAAAAAGAATGATATTATAAAGATTCTTTGTTTAATTACATTATAACAATGTTTGTCGATATTAATGAATTTGAATAAATAGCCTAGTAGCTATGAAAATTTAAGGGGTTGAATAGAGAACCTACTGTCTTTTTTATGTACCTAAAGCACTTAATTAAACTAGATAACATGATGATCAAAGTTTTAATATTTATATTTAACTGTAGATGGAAGGTTTTTAAGTCACATGAAAAAAAGCCAAATGCGTTAAACATCTGTGGGGGCTGAGCCCTGAAAATCCTATAAACGCCCTTGGCTTCATATAATCTGTATCGTACAATTCCTTCAATAAAATTGGAGTGAGACTGAAAATACGAGCACTGGTTCTGCGCAAAGCAACACCATGTGATTCTTTAGATCCTTACAGTATACTCACTGTACACATTTATTTCCCTTCTCACCATTTTATTTAAATGAAAAAAAAAACACGTTTGACCTTTTCTTTAAATACCATTTTAATAATCTATTTATTTAGGCACACCGGTTCTATTGTTTAATGTGTACAAATAAATATCTCTGTCCTCCCCACGTCTCACAACCCTCTCGTCCTGTCATTTGCTCCCTCACTTCTTTCTGTGTATGTGTATGGGAATCAGCGTTGTGCTACGAAAACTATTTTGTGCTGACCGACGACATGGGGTTTTCCCTGCTCATTTTATGAACTGCACAACTGAACTCTTAACTAACTTTGTGTTGAGTATTAGCTTATCGATCTTTCTGTGTAATGTAATATGCAAAGTGCATTTTAAGCAGATTATTTTTTTTTTTTTATAGTATTCTGCCAGTTATGAGCAGGGAATTCTTCTGACTTGGTTATAACAAATCTTGGTTGTTATGATTTAATGATAAGCTGCATTACTTTAAGAATTATCTTTATTTACCATTAACTTTTTTTATTTCAGCCAACTTTCGTCAAATTACGACGTCAAATTTAAAAGGTTTAATGATGCCCCCGATGTCAGATGTCACATGAAGTCTAAACCATATTCGTCTTTCTCTATTACTCATCACGTCTACACTCATCCTGAAACATTTCCTTATAACCGCGCTCACACCTTCAACTTCAAGTATTTTTAAAAATAAATATCTCTGTCCTCCCCACGTCTCACAACCCTCTCGTCCTGTCATTTCCTCCCTCACTTCTTTCTATGTATGTGTATGGGACAAATCAGCGTTTTGCTTCAAAAATGTGTGCTATACAACATGGGGTTTTCCTGCTCATTTTAATAACTGCACAGTTTGACTGTTGTGCGCGCGCGTTCTCTCTCTCTCTTGGTTGTATATTGCACTTCACCTTCAATCTTAAACTCACACTCACGCCCACACGGTAGTAAATTTCCTGTTATTTATCGGCCAGGTCTTTCAGTAACTGTGCTGCCGTTCGACAGGCCAAAATAAACTGAGAGCTTACATGGGACATCGGTAAGTATTGGTGCAAAATGCGTAGGCTAAAAGTAACAATTAACTAAGTAGCTAACTTGGTTAAGTAGCTAGTAAATAAATAAATAAAAAATTAACTATACAAACTAACTTTGTGTTGAGTATTAGCTAATTGAACTTTCTGTTTAATGTAATTCTATATGCAAAGTGTATGATTAGATGAATTATTATTTAGAGTATTATAGGCAGGGGATTTTTCTGACTTGATTTCTTGTTGGTTGATTTGATCTACCTGTAAGATGCATTACTTCCTGAATTAACTTTATTTACCATATCTTTGTTTTTTTTTAAATATTTTAGCCAACTTTCTTATATCAAATTATATGTCAGATCATAGATTGTACTAATTAAAGCATATGTTAGTGAGTCAGTGCTGGTTGAGATTAGCCACTAAAAATCTTTAATGGCTCCTTAATGTAAGGTTTTATAAAGTAGTAAGACAATGTAATCTAATGAGAAGATTCCTGTGCTCTGAGAACAGACCCCTCACTGTGTTTCCTCATGTCTTCTGTGGTAACACCTTCTATATCCTGTATCCAGACGAGGATACATCCAAATGGCTCCTGTCTGCTAGAATCCTTTTGTTTAATCAGGAGAATGCAAATGTATCTCCTCTCACCTGTCTGTCTCCGGGTTCCTCTGACTGACATGTTAATGATGGTTCTTTTGATGTTCGGGACGTAGCACCGTTTAAATGTGCTCTCTTTGCTGAGAATAAACAGAGATCTTCAGACATCATGCCTGCGTGTGTGTGTGTGTTTGTCTCTCCCGGTCGATCGGGCCCGGACCGGTAAGTGTATCAAGGTGCAGCGGACACAACAAGCTAAAACTCTTCTTCTCTTAGCTTAAAACTTAGCTCGGACACACTTCATCATCATTTAAAACCTAACACTTAATAAATATGATGTTACTTTTCTGCTCTTCGCTCAGTGTCAGGTTTCATAACCATGGTTTTATAGATACTTCACTGGTAGTGGTGTCACATATGAAGTGAAGGAGTCTTTGTCGAGAAATCACGTTCTCCTCTTTATTACTTCGGCAATTATAGGAGTTTGAAACTTTTCTTTTAGAGTAAGTGTTTATATAACTTATATCATTTCATGTATTGTATTGAATTGATATTCTTGTGCTAAACATAAAACAATAACACTGTTTTATTAAAAACTAAAATTGAACAATGTATATGAATTTTAAATCCCCAAATCTATTTTGCATGGAAACAAAAAAATCTGTCATTCATCAGAGATATTATGAATTATTATAGGAAAAGTCATTATTTTAAGCAGACATCAATTTAAGAAAAAGATGACTTAAGGCATAGACTTCCGTAGAACTACTGATGTAGGGAGTTTTCTATGCTGTAAGATACCAGCCATTAAGACAACATAAGGGTCAACACAACCGTGTAAGTGCAAATGCTACTGCCTTCAAGTAGGATAGTGTGCACAGAATCAAACCATTAACCATGTTAGTGGGATTATGTGTATTACATTATCTACTTATACAAATTATTTTAAATATATAAAAAAAATTAACACACAGCCATAATATAAATATCCCCAAATGATACAAAGTAGCATTACATTCAACTGCATAATTATTGACATTCTTAATCAAGGTATGCAAATATGATCATATACAAACGTTTTCAGAAAACATAATTTTGGCATGTTCACAATCTGCTTAACAGTTTCTCAAATAATTGTCAGTAATGGAAGCTGAGTCAAATGCAATTGCAGTTAAATGTTTCGGTTACCCAAAAACACAATATGCATAGAGAGAAGTATTAAACACTGACAATGTGAAGGGCTGGATGCTTTTGGTCATGTGACCTGGGTCGTGCAGGGAGCATGTGATGTGCAATACGTTAATGCATTTTCTCTTCTTCTTCTATACAGAAAATACAAATAGTTGATTTTAAAAAATCTGATGAAATAAGGATTATCTCCACTGTGTCTGAATGATATCAAAATCAGTGAGCAACTAACAGGGAATTGTTCAGCAAAGACAATAAGAAAATCATTGTGTCTCTCGTTTCTATTTATACTGTGCAGCACCGCTATGCCACATCCTTAGCCTGGTTCTATGTGATTTGAGAATCTCAAAGGGTATTTTGTCTCACCCCTACTTTTTTGCATGACCCCTTTAAAATGGCATTACAATCCCAGGCAGTTACGCTGATACGAGATCATAAGGTCTCTAACGGAGCCTGTTTTAGAGAGTGGACAAAAACATTTAAAGAGAATAATTTTATTAAAGCAACACTATACAGTAAGGTACACAAGTCAGCATTTATACCAAGCTCTAAGCAAGGAGTTAAGGTACACTGTTCCTGAAATGTCATAACCTGACCCTGGGACTGATCACAGGTCAGGTAAGACAAGCGGATAGGGATTCAGTGTTCATGTTCGGGTAAAGCCCAGTTTGTTACAACTAAATAGTTGAATAAGTGTGTACATGTCATTGTAATGGTCTACCTGAAAATTATAAAAACTAGGCGGGGTACACCTAGCATGGGTGCCAATCCATCGCTGGTCACACACACACACACACACACACACACACACATCATATAGCATATTTGTCTTTTTTGTGTAACATACGTACACGTACTACAAAACGATATTTTAAGAAGATCGATATTATTTTTATTATTATTATAAATGAATAAGTTTCTGTTCTTCATGGCATGCTAAATAATTCCTGATGTATTTTAGGTCTGTTGGTCTGAGACAATACAATGATGCTGTCTTTAATCCCTGACATTTTTCTGATCGGTAAGTATTAATGTTTTGTATTCTGTGCGAACACAAACTGCAAACACTTCTATAGACTGTAGAAGAATCTGTGACCTTTTGAATGTAAACGTGAGTTCAGAAAAAAAAAAGCGTTGCCAAAGGGTCATTGTTCCACCTGTTATCTTACTTAATATTGCCTTGTATACAATCTACAGTGGGCATGTTGATGGGGAACAAAAATGTGGAAATGTTTATAATGTCTGATCTAACCTGCTCTTATTTATTAGTTTGCCTGCTGATGCTGCAGAGCCAGGCCTTTATCACCAGAGAAATCATAGTGACTGAACCCGTCACCTTCCCCTGTACCTGCTCTGGAAATTGTCCGGTGGTTCAGTGGATGCGCTTTATTCCCAGTGAAGTCGTTATCGCAAAAATTTCCACGTGTCAAAGTGAACAGCATTGTCAGAAAAGATTTGCCGTATCAGGAGACACTAACAGAGGGGATTTCTCCCTGACTATCGGTTCAGTATTTTACAATGACATCGGCTCCTACAGGTGCACCTGTAATGGAACATCAGTTACTGAAGTTAAATTGAAGATTTTAGGTAAGTGTGCCTGCTGACATCAGCAGAAAATTACATCATCCTTAAGACCAGACCAGCCACACTGGAGGAGTGTGTAGTAAAGCTGAAGTCAATAATGTGTCTGTTTTTGACCGACAGTTCCGACAGTTGTAAAGGCTTTCAAAGGGGAAAACGTCACACTGCCGTGCTACGGAGACACTCGGAATGATGTTAAAGATGTAAAGTGGAAGAAAGCCGGACAAAAGGTTCTGCTGTACAGTACGGCTAACAGATCAGTGACTACATCAGAACCTCGATTTTCATTATCGGAAGACTTTCTCCATGGTGATCTCTCTCTTCATATCAGTTCAGTTCACCAGTGTGATGCAGGACTTTATCAGTGTCTCATCCATGACGAATCTCAGGAAGGAGAACCAAAAGCTGTTCTACTGGAGGTAGAAGGTACGTTAGCCCTTATTCTTATGTTCCTAAAACCTTTACAAAAAGGTAATGATTTTGTTAATAGTGACTGAGTCAAGTGAACATTTCAGCGTAGTTTGAGTGTACATGAACATGCAGTCTCTCTTTGTAATGTTTAAACTGATGTATAGTCAGGTAAAGTGTGTAAAGCAAACTCGCTAATAAATGCCTCTTACAGTTGACTGTTTCCGCAGTTTTTAATTCTACAGTTTTTTATTTCTTGACCAGGGCGACAACCATCAACAGGCACCAGCAGCAATGCCGTTTCAGTAGTGTGTGCGCTACTAGGATTGATCCTTTTGGTAGGAATCATCTGACTGTACATTTACATTGTAAGAAGACGCTGTAAATCCAGGACCCCAATACGGCACTAAATTCACCGTGGGATTTAAAGGCACAATTGTTTTATTGCATCATCGGCTTTATTTTAATAATTGTCAATCTTTTATTCCTCACAGGATAGTGACTGCTTCCTGCATTTTAACTGACTATTTTAATAAATCTGACATATTGTCAATGTGTGTGGACGTGTCTCTTGTAGAAGACTATAAGAATACATATAAAAGGTTTACGGCTGTACATTTGTTTTGTGAAACGTATTGCAATTTTACCTGCTGCCAAAGTGTGCTTAATGAGATAGAGACTTTTGTTCATTAAAAAAATGGAGGAAAAGATAATGTTTTATATAATATGTTCTCTACAACTTCTTCAGTTAAAAACTACAATAAAAAAACAGTTATTGCCAAATTTGCAATCAACTTAAACTGAAATACTAAAATGAACGCATGAACTATAGATTTGAGGTGCACACACACACACATACATACTCTCCGCACACACACATACATACTTTCAGCACACACATACCTCCTTTTCGCACACACACACACAAACATACTCTCTGCACATACACACACACAAACATACTCTCCGCACACACACACACACACACACACATACATACTTTCCGCGCGCGCGCACACACACACACACACACAAACTCTTCACGCACATTCACCTATGAGATTCTCACTGAAATGACACGTATGTGCGTATTAACACGTATGTGTATGCAAGTGTTTCATATGTGTGTGCATGAGTGAAGTTTAACTTAAGCCTATACGGTGCCTCATAAATATACAGTATATATAAATCCAGTAAAAGCACTGACTAGTGGTCAAAGTGACATTTGTTGTATCGTCTGGTTTTCCAAAAATTGCTACTGAAGGACTAGGTCCTAAAAAACCCAAAGCCCAGTACTTATCTAGACCAGAGTAAGACCAAAGTGGTGACAGGAGAATGAGAGCGACAATCACAAGAAACATCAAACCTAGGATATACTG
Source organism: Clarias gariepinus (assembly GCF_024256425.1). Classification (NCBI taxonomy): domain Eukaryota; kingdom Metazoa; phylum Chordata; class Actinopteri; order Siluriformes; family Clariidae; genus Clarias; species Clarias gariepinus. Next base: position 16,132,949 of record NC_071119.1, read on the forward strand.
TGTTCCAAGCCTGGCCTTACTGAGATAGACCCTATAAGGTTCTAGAAGACTCATCAATTATTAGAACTACATCTCCAATCGAGAGGTTTTTTCTCACTTGAAACCATTTGTGAAACCTTAAATTGTATAAGCCCTAGTCTAGCAGAAGGTGATGATGAATGGATCCTTTTAATTGCCGCCTTCCAAAATGACACAGATAGCTTAATGCCCAGTTCAGCTTCCCATCTAGATTTAATTTTATGCAGGTTGGGGTTTTCTAAAGGCATTAAGATCAGTCCTTTAGTGTTAAATTGGGAGTAAGGTTATCTAAAACCAAGGAAGGAGGAAGATCAGTAAAGGAAGGTAAATTACCTTCAACAAAGTGATGAATCTGAAGATGACTAAAAAGGTGCTTGTTTGCGAAGTCTGTAATGTATTACAATTTTTAATAAATCATTGGTATACAGGTGTTTTAAACACATTAGACCACTGACTTCCCACTGTCCAAATGATGAGTCCAATGTAGAGGGGAGAAATAAATAATTTTTTATATATAGAGAGATAAATAGTGACCTGTATGTGATTCAATTAAAAAACTATTTATTTCAGGGTAGTGAGGCCAGTATAGTATCTGTTATATGTTAGATAATAATAATAAATAAAACTTGGAAGACCCAAATCACCTACTTCACGCCTCCTGTGGAGGATATGTTTGTTGACCCGCTGAGTTTAGTTTTTTCCAGATGAAAGAGGATATAGCTTGTTCGATAAAATGGAAAAAAGACTTGGGCTGAAAAACGGGTAAAGATTGAAACAGGTAAAGAAACTTTGACCTATTTGGTCAACCTATTCTTTCAGCTAAAGTAAGGGAAAGACTGTTCCACCTCTTAAACTCAGCCCTCATCCTTTTAACTGAGTTTTATAATTGGTGTTGAACAAGCAGGAAAAAGAGTGTGTAATTTATTTTAAGATATTTAAAGCCTTCAAGAGATAAACGAAATGGCAGTAATTCCTGTTTGATCTGCAAGGCGAAATTGTTTATAGGAAAGCATTCACTTTTCTGAAGATTTGATTTATAACCTGAAAAAGTTCCAAAATGATCCAATATTAATATAATAGCGGGGCAGCTAGATAGGATCACTAACATAAAGCAGAAGGTCATCCGCATACAGAGACAGACAATGTTCGACATCCCCCCTTTCAATTCCTTGAAACAATATGGTTGATGTTAATGCAACTAATAAAGGTTCAATTGCAATTGCAAAGAGAAGTGGGGATAATGGGCATCCTAGACGAATACCTCTTTCTAGTGGGAGGTTATCAGAATGGATGCTAATAGTGAATGGGAGAGAAGTTTAACCCAAGATACAAATATCTTGCCGATACCAAACTTTTTCAAAGCTGCAAACAGATATGGACGTTCAATTCAGTCGAAAGCCTTCTCTGCATCCAATGAGACAATTATCTCAGGACTAGGAGAAGGATCAAGCGAATACATCATACTGGCTAGTCTACCACGTATATTAGAAAAAGAGTGACAATTCTCGATGAATCCCATTTGATCGTCTGAAATTATTGTAATGAGGACACGTTCTAAGCGGCAGGCTAATACCTTAGCTAATGTTTTTGTATCAGAAATATAATAATATGATCCAGAGATTTGTTTTTGATCAGCCAGGAAAGTTTTCTTTACAGAAATATAACTTTACTCTTTAGGTTTGCAGAACATTTCCTTAACTTACCCTACTATTTATTTTACATATAAATACATGTATAAATTATTATTTATAAATAAAATAATAAGTCTATATAAATAATCAGAATACAGTCCATGTTTTTGTTTATCACTTGTTTAATTGTTGACAGGAAATAACATAAGCCATGTTATGTGAGACGTTGTATGTGCAAAACAGTATCATTAAATACAAAAATAAAACATTGTAATAGATACAAAAATTGTAAAATCATTTCATTATTAAATAAAATATATTGGATGTTAGGGTATCTATCATTAATACATATTTACCTCAAATCGCATAGCTATATTTTAGTGTTGTAATTCATGCTGAATTCCACTAGAGGGTACTGTTTCTAAGCTTTAAGTTTCGTCCTGATGTGCGCTTATAGTCACGTGTGCCTCCCCATGGATCCCTACGGTACCATCAGAGCCACCGGCTCCGCTACGACTGTTTATTACCACTGTTTATTGAGGCCAGATGGCTGCGCATGCGCTGACGAGCTGGCTTTAAGAGAAGAGAGGATAGGAGCTGCGCGAGCGACAGCGTGCACACAGCTGCAGCGCCGAGCGCCCCGATGAGTCATGGGAAATGGAGTTTTTTTTTTTATCCGGGACGCCATTAAGATAAACGCAGACGCTGTAGCGCGATGTTTGTGAAGATTTACCGCATGGTGGCGCGCGTGCGCAACACGCAAACGTTTGCACATGAATCCATACGAGTTTTATTGCGTTGTTGAGAGAAAAATAGTTAAAGCTTAAAATAAGCTGATCATCTTTAATGTAATCAGTGATATTATTATTTCAGGTTGAAGCCCAAGTACACAAAACCTGTATTTCTGTATGGCAGAACTCTCTGTCTAACTTTTTAATACGAAGAAATAAATTGTGTAAGGTTGAGTATCTTACACCTTGTTTACGCTAAGCCGTACAGATAAAGATGACTTAAAATAACTTTGTCTTAAAATGACTCCACGCGTTAAAAATCACTTATACCACTTCAGCGCTGTTCTTTCAGCAGTAAAAATATTAAGTACAAATATTCAGTTTAGCTTTTTCTAATTAATATCTATTGGTGCAGGTGTTAGTTTACATTGAGCAAATAGCGCATTAGTAGCTTATTTTAAAGTAGATAATTAAATCCAGGATATAACTGTTCATAACGTTGTGTTTTCTCAACATTTTAATTTAACTTATGGTGCAGGTTAAACTTTAGGCAGATATCTAAATACTGCAAAAATTCTGCCCTGGTAGTTTTGTGTAATCCTGTGACATAATCTGGCAGGATTTACATTATTCTGAGTCTGGTTTTGAGTTCTCCAATGTATAAAACCTAAAGATAATAGATAAATACATATTTTAGACAAGATTGAATTTTTCTGACAAACAAAATTGGTTTAAAGAAATAAACAGATTATATAATCTGTTTATTTCTTTAAACCAATATTGTTAAAATATTGAATAATAGAATAATAAAATATTTTCTAAAATATGTATTTATCTATTTGGTCATTACATTTAATACTTTTTATTAAATAAAAAAATAATTGATTCAATTAGATATCTAATACTTAGTTAAATATTGAATTACCAGTTGTTTATTTGTTGTTGTAGTTATTGCTATGATCTTTTTTCCTATTTATTTACATCATTTATCTGTCTGAAGCCTATCTATCTATCTATCTATCTATCTATCTATCTTTTTATCTTTCTTTCTTTCTTTCAGCTTTACAAATCCCCCCACCTCATTAACATCCATGACTCACTCAGGTTTGTTTCTAAGGAACGGGACGCGCTCCAAACAACAGCAGTACATCCGTATTCTGCAACACACGTATCTAAACAGTGCACACGGCACGCTTACGGAGTGATTAACTTTCCAGTGCTGCGCGTGTGATGTGGTTTGGAGCGCACCCTGGGAATACGGAGCAGTGGGAGGGAAAAAGAGGGCGGGGCTTAAATTCCAACGGGATGAGCGCGTCAGTGTGGGCGTGGTTTCGCCACTGCGCTGGGAGACGGAGTGAGACGTGAAACTGACGCGCTTATTTTTCCATTTCTTCAGCTCGGGAAAATGTCCTGAACGGTCGGAAACAGTCGGAAAGTGGAGACGAAGCGTAATAGCTCAAGTTAAGGGAGACATATTTCCCGAGGGGGGAACGAAGTAGGACGAGTGTGTTGGTGAACTTTTGGTTGTTATCTGGTGAACGCGCGAGGCCTGAGAGAGTCGACTCATTGATTCACCGACTCACTGATTCACTCAGTGCAACAGGTCTCCTCTCAGCCATGGAGTAGAAACCCGACACCGGGGCTGATTTATCGCGTTTTTTATTTAGTTTTAATCTGATATTCATCTTTGTTGTTGTTGTTTATCCCGATAAGACTTATAAAACTGCTTATTCCCAGGAAAGTGAGTTTTCGGTATATATATCCACTAAGATAACCGAGCTCTCGAAAAAAAAAAAGGAGAAATATTCAAGATTAAACTCGGGATTAAATGCGATACGAAGCCAAAATGATGCCGGTAAGTACATTTATACGTTCAATAAATAGTGAACCATTTTATATTTGGATGGAGGGTAATAATTAAAGGTTGTTGTGAGGGGAAAAATAAAATAGTCGTAATACTCGTGAAAAAATATTTCCCACAGTACTTTTTTTTTAAATACTTATTTTTCCTAAACAAGTTGTCTCATTATTTCTCCACCAGTCTTTAAATACGCACTGTACATTTATTTAAAGCAATACGTTGGGGAAAGAGTAACGGCTTCAACCGATAACAGTATTTTCAATTTTTTTTTAAACGTTTTTTAAATGTTAAGAAAACTTGTTTGGAAAACTGACTTCCGGTCTGGAAACGCATTTGGTGTATTTGGACGTTCCGCCTGTTAGACATTAATCCAGTATGAATATGGCCTAATTATATAAATCATGCTGAGATTAAGAATGTCAAGAGGTCAGGCCTTTAGAATAATTCAAACATCCAAAGTTCACCTTGAATCTTACCCTTAAATCAGACAGGACACACTTGTTTCAGTGAAACTGGCTGCAAACAGCTGTGCCATGACTCACTCTGGGCAGGTCTGTCTCCTACTCTCTCTCTCTCTCACTCACACACACACACACACACACACAGAACTAATAATGTAATGGAAATGTGTTTGACTTCGTAATCAGGTCATGTGTAAATAAAACACTGCCGAAATTACGCAAATGAAAGGCTTGTTCTTGTAACTGCTGCTTCTGGAATTTAGTAATTATGGCTTAGACACCAAAGGAAAAGTTTTTATTTTCATTATTCCGGTTTGCATTTTATCTCGAATAAATGGGCAGCATGGTGGCGTAGGGGTTGGCACTGTGGTCAACCCCTCATATCTCTGTGGTCGAGTGTGGAGTTTGCATGTTTTTTTCCGGAGTTTTGTCCCCCAGTCCGAAGACCCGATTAGGCATTCCCAAATTGCCTGTAGTGTGGGTGTGTCCAGGGTGTATCCCGCCTCGTGTCTGAAGTCTCCGTCACCCTCCTCTCCATTACTCTGTACAGGATAAGCAGTATACAAGATGATTTAGTGACTCACAGTAAATGTATTTTACGCTTACAGCACTTGGCTGACACACTTATTCAGAGCAAATTATGTTTGTTTGTTTTCTTATTATACATCTGAGCAGTGGGCCCGGGTTAAGTTTCCCTGGATGAAAGACCAACATCACTACTACTATCTGAGCAGTTAAGGGTCAAGGGCATTGCTTAAGGTTGCTTCCCACCAGTCGGAGCTTGGTGGTGTTAGGGTTTAAACCTGCAGCTTCCCAACAGTCAGTCATCCAACACCTTAACCGCTGAGCGACCCTTCACTAATATTTGGCTTAACGGCTGAACGTTTAATGACGATTATGCTTATGTAGTTATAACTATTTCTATAACATGGCCAATCCTACCACCTCAAAGAAAAAACAGTTTAAAATCTTCATGGAAACTGTACTCAGTCACTTGGCTAAGCACGATTATAGCATCTAAAGAGGAAACATAGCTGCCTGAGTTGAAAAAGAAACACAGACCAAACGACATCAGGTTCTGCAAAGACGAGACTGGAAGTGGTACCAAATTTTTCTTAATCAAGATCAAATATGATAAATTGGTTGCGGTTTCATTCAAGTCATGCCTTTTATATGTCTGTCTAGCATTTCTTTTATCGCAAAAATCATATTATTAAAGTTATTCGATGTGTGGATATATGCGAAAGTCTTTTGGCTACATTTACATTACAAGCTATGTTGGATTAGACGTCACTTTTATCTGACTTTAACCTGGACACCCCTATCCAAACGTATTTCTTCACCCCATCTGGACACGTCAGGAGTTTGTGCGACTCCTCAAACAGGGGATGTGATTTTAGAAAAGACAAATGGTCAGGGTTTTGCTCTGGAAGATGGCGAGCAGTTAGCTGGTTGTATTTGTCACGGGTTAGAACAAGGACGAAAGCCAGATGCCTCGCTTTAGCTGTTTTATCAGCTGTTGCTAGAATTGCTATGAAGTCCTGGCAATGCCATTTGTGACTGATGTCAGTGAGCACGCTATGCATGCGCAGAGGCAGACAAAAAAGCCACATAAATTTAGATAAATAAATCCATGTTTAATGATATGAGGGGAACAGTTAAGATTTTACTGATCGCTCCTAGTAAGAAAAAGTAAGAGCGTCCTTTCTCGAAATCCGAGACTAATGAGAAGTTAGAGGAGATAACGCGTCTCACTGTCCCAGAATGCAGTACAGACTCGACATGGTCACGTTCACGCCACACCACTAACCAGGCTGTCTAAATAATAAAGAAAACATTCAAATTTCACTGTGTGAAGGGTTTTCCCAGGCCACCACACGCAACTTAAAGCCTGAACTGGAAACATGTTTATGTAAGTTTGTTTGCTAGTAACCAAAACCGTGTTGCAACCATTTTAACTCGTAAAAAAGGAAATCTGTGCTCAAAGCCCTCGCTGCTCTTGCTTGTGTGTTAGATCATCTGTATCATGATCGGTCTTGTGTTCAGTACAATAATGAGTGAATTACTCGTTTAGTTCCAGCGCAATTTACCAAATATCCATTACAGGTTAACGTAACACTCGACCACAAAGTCTGGTTAATTTTTGTTCAGTGAGAACACAATTGTTTCGCGCTCCGGGCACGGATTGAATCAGATATGGAAGCGATCATACCCGAGAATGGAAGTAGATCGCTGTTTAGTAGATCATCCTCTGACCTACACATCCGTAGGTTAAAAGCACGTAAGAGCATTTCTCTTGGCATGTTTCCCAAAATATCAGGCATCGACAGGGAACGAAAGTTAACTTCCTTGTTCTCCTTTTCTCACAAATAAAGTAGATGCATACAGCCACCTGCTATGTCGGAAATACACAAACGTACCCAAGTAATGTGTGAAAAACACCTTAAAAGCGCACACCCACTTCACCGTTTGGGACCCACCATGTTTGCAAGGATTTAGAATACGATCAACCCCGCAAAATCGCGGTTCAGAGCGTTCACAGATTTTTTTTTCTTTTCTTAAGAACCGAACTAATAATTGTTCGCAGAAACTGCAGATATCCTTTGCATTTTTTATGGCTTTTTTTCCATGGCAATATATACTTTTGTCATGCGTTTTAACATTAAATTGTTTATAATGTACTATGTTTGGTACATAAATATTAACATTAATTAAATACTATATATTTTTTTTAGTACTGAAGAGAGAACACAAAGCAACCGTAGTGGAAAACTCGGCTTGGCATGGTAAATTATGACTGTTTTTAATTAATAATTTTTTTTTACACAACGTCCCAAATTCCCAACTGTAGACCGCCTATAAAACGACCAACAAGATGCTCGTTCAATCACAAACAAGCGAACACAGTTTTTTTTGGCTGTGTTGAACAATTATTCTTTATCATGTTCTAATATCTCCCAAGTGTTTCTGTACAGTATAGGATTTAAAAGAGGAAAAAAAAACACGACTATTGGACCTTTTCAGGTTTTTGTTGCACCCACGAGAACTCTAATAACGTCCAATCAATCCCATCGAGTTGCTTGTGAGCTCAATGCTCAATTGTGAGCTACATCGCCCGCTGTGTAATCAGTGTTTTGTTCTGCTTTGTTAACCCGAGTGAGCGGAGAAGCAGTGATCGCTTGTTGTGTGCCGGAGATAAATCCGGGACAGTCAATATTTTGAGAGGATGTGGTGATGAGCTTGAACCTGTGCCAGGTTTTTTTTTTGTCTTTTTTGTCCTTTGTCCTGAGGGATGCATTACTTCCTCTAGCAGAGTGACACAGAGCACAGTTCCTCTTTACATGTGGTTTAATATCTTCTGATGGATTTGTATTAGTTCTTATGATGTTATGAAGTTTAATTGTGAAACTAAAGGATATCGTAGTCTATTTTATTTTTACTGGGGAAAAAACACATACATGAATATATAGGAAACTGTGTCTGTCTCTGCTCTGATAAGTTACGGTGTATTTAAATATTAGCACACTAATAAACGGTTTTCTCGTCGCCTTGTACGTCGCTCCAGATGTGTCAGGTCTGAGTGTGTCAGTGCAACCAGATGGCTCTTTGTTCACCTTCACTCGTAACCCATCACAAAAGAGCACGTCTGAACTCACACGATTGTGCGCCACGTTTCAGCGTGACACAAAGGCGGCTCGACAAACCGTTCCTGTCACCGAAACACGGCAGAGCCAAGAGGCCTCCTGCTGCACCCTGATAAGCGGCACTCCCGTTTCACGAGATGTCGTCTCATGACGTGCGTCGTCTTTTGTAATCATTTGCCTATTGAAATAGTGTGGTGGCGTCACATGATTTACACTGAAGCTCAGAGGAAAAAAAATATTATTTTTTTATGTTTATTCCCTGACTGACATATTTATCGAAATAGCATCTTGTACAGCTAGAGGCGACGAATGTCTGGACGTTTTCTCTCATGGCTAGGATTTGAGCGTTAACACTCGGATAAAATAAGCTTC